>NC_056727.1:110671914-110849414 GCF_019279795.1 Protopterus annectens | reverse complement strand
AACCTTTCTGTGTATGTTTCTTGTTCCTTGGTTTTTCTGTCAGGATCCTAAGCCGTCCGGATTCAAGAAGTGTGATTCATGCTGTCAGAAGATGTCTCTGACAGATGGTCACACTTCTTGTGTTTATTGTCTGGGCGCCGTGCACCTGCAGGACTCTTGCTCGATTTGTCATGCATTCAGTCCAGGAGTCCTGCAGGAGCACAAAAATAAGTTGATCCTGAGGGGTTTGCTTAAGCCCCAAGATTCACCGGCTAAGGCTCAGCCCGTGAAATCTTCCAGGCCACCTAAACTTTCGGCTCCCAGTTCGGAGCCGTCGTTGGGTGAACCTATACCATCCATCTCCGCTCCGGCTGGAACCGATGTTCCTCCCTCCCAGTCAGCTCCGACACATTCCTCGGAGCCGTCTTAGAGTAGAAAAAGATCCAGGTCTCCTTCTCTGGAGTCGATACGTTCGGCTTCGAGATCACCTCTGCTCCAGTTGGAGCGTAGTCATCGCTCATCCCACTCTTTTCAATCCTCAAGACTTTCAGACCATGATTTGGAAAGAGTGGTCAGTAGGCTATTAAAATCGCAGGCCCTAGCCAAAATGTGGTCCAGCCCCCCTCATCAGGTGTCGGCTCCATCCACGTCTGTAGATATTCCTCCTCCGACTCATCCTTTGAGCTCAGAGCTGGAGTTTGTTGGGGTTCGAGTCGTGGAACCATCGGCTCCGATACCTTCTCCTTCGGTTCCGTCGTCGGCTCCGATCCCTTCCATGGTAACATCCCTGGAGGGATCTGGGTGCCAGGACTCCCTCGTCAGCTCCGAGGGGGCAAGTGGCATCGGACCCTTGTCCAACCCCGCTCTCCCCCTCGGAGCTTCGGCTCAGGTGAGCTCGGCTCCCACATCTGCCTCGGAGCCGTCCCCCTTGGTGCGGAGAGGGATTCTGGTTTCTGGGGAACCTAAGCCCTCTCTGCATCTGGGCAGGGACGCCTTTGAGGTGATGAGGAGTGTACTGGCCCCCGAGTCAGTCCCACGATTGACTCCATCGGCTCCTCCCTCTATGGTGCCTGCTTCAGCCTCTGCCCCTCTTCCAGATCCCAAGCTTGGGGATCCAGCGCTCCAGGACAACCCTTTGGGTGTATCTTCCTCTTCCGAGGCCTCCCCTGATCATTCAGAGGAGCCACCTCATAAGAGGAAATGCAAGAGGAAGCATGTTGACTCCCCTGAGTCTGTCACATCAGATACCAACTTAGAGGATTCGGAAGGGTCCCCAAGATCCCCCTCTGAAGATGTCTCCTTCTCAGACATCCTTGAGATGCTTAGGCAGAGGGAGAACTGGACCGCCCTAAGCCCTTCCGAGGATGAGTTGGTATTCCTGGACGCGTTTGGATCCCGACCTTCCACCTCCTGGGTGTCTCCGCCTTTCGACCCACTGATGTCTGTGGTGGCTCGGAAGGCGTGGTCCACTCCAGACACAGTGGAACCGACCCCCAGAAGACCTGCAAAATTCATAACTGCACCACAGGACAAACAGTTTTTGACCAAAGGTGTCCCTGTTGATGCCATGGTGGTAGCGGCGGCCACAAAGAAGGAGTTGGCAGAAACTTCATCTGTCCATCCCCCTAACAAGGAGTCCAGGACGATGGACAGATATGGGAAGCGGATGTTCTCTTCAGCGACCTTTTCCATGAGGTCCCTGAATTATTTGTGCCACTTTACCCGTCTTCAAAGGGATCTCCTTAAAGAGCTTGGAGATACCCTCCAAGATCCATCAGCTGAGGGGGCCCAGGCTAAGGCAGCCTCCCAGCTGGCGACTCTTAATTCAGTGGTAAACTCCTCCATGAGGCTCATTTCGTATGCAGCCGATGGTGCGAATAGAGCCGCAGGCACAGGCGTTGCCCTAAGGAGACACGCTTGGATGCGGCTATGTAACTTTGCGGAACCTTTCAGAGCGTCTTTCACCAACACCCCCTTTGATGGTTCCTCTCTCTTTTTGGATCACAGGTGAAGGACACCCTTGCCAGGTGTGAGCAGGAAGACAAGACTCTCTCTGCCGTAGGAGTCCATTTTTCCACTCCTTCCAGACCATATCCCAAGGGTCAGAAGAGTGGAAAAATGTGGTTCCGGAAATCCCAGGGAGCATTGCCAGACACACGTGGTGAGTTCCCATCCAGGGGCAGAGGAGGGAACAATAATAGACGCCACCCTCATGGCAGAGGGGGTCTGCAAAACCAGGGCAGCAGAGAATCCTTTTCTGAGAAGCCCTTCCAGCATCCCTGAAGGGTTGCCCGGCTGCCCACCTCTGGAGGCAGACGGGGGAAGATTATCGCTGTACCCAAGAGCCTGGCAAGACATAACACAAGACAAATGGGTACAATCTGTTATATCCAGAGGTTACAAAATTCCCTTTGTTCGCACCCCCTTAAGGTTAAACAAGTCCCTTCCAGACGTTCCACCCAATCTGAGGGATCAAGCAGTTCAAGAAGTCTCAAAACTGCTAAGAAAAAGGGCCATCCAGCAAGTCCCAGCAGACCAACAAGGATCCGGAATTTACTCAAGGTTCTTTTTGGTATCAAAAAAGACGGGACTGGAGACCCATTCTGGATCTCAGCAGACTGAACAGGTCTGTACAAAGAACCACGTTTCAGATGGTCACGCTACAGTCCATTTTACCCGTCCTGGGTCAGGACAGCTGGATGTGCTCTATAGATCTTCAGGATGTGTACTACCACATCAAAATAGACAGACGCTCCAGAAGATTCCTTCGCTTCCGGCTGGGAGCCAGCCATTATCAGTTCAGAGCTCTGCCCTTTGCTCTCACCACAGCCCCCAGGGTGTTCACCAAATGTATGGTAGCAGTTACCGCTCACCTGAGACGGCAAGGATTCCAGGTGTTTCCATATCTAGACGACTGGCTCCTCACTGCTACCACCAGGCATCACCTTCTGCGAGCCAGAGACTGCACTATCGAGACTTGTTCCAGGCTAGCTATCGCAATAAATTTCGAAAAGTCTGCATTGTCGCCCTGTCAATCTATCACCTTTATAGGTGCAAATTTAAATACCAAAGACATGTCAGCGAGCCTTCCACCAGACAGGGTATTGGTGATTCACCAACATGTGAAGGCTTTATTAGCATGCAAAAGAATTCAAGCCAGGTTTGTCCTCCAAACTCTGGGTCTTATGGCAGCAGCGATCATACTTGTCCCTCTAGCTCGTTTTCACATGAGGATTCTCCAGTGGCTTCTTTTCACCCAATGGTCCTTCCAGCAGCTTCCCATGTCTTACATGATTATGATCACAGAAGCATGCAAGAAGCACCTTGCGTGGTGGATGGTCTCCACATCAGTGTCCCACGGCAGACCATTTGTACTCCCCCCCCCCCTTCAGTTGCTACGGTGACCACGGACGCCTCCCTGTTCAGGTGGGGGGGGGGCATTATCAGGGCAGAACAGTCCAAGGCACCTGGCAACCTCACGAGTACCATCTGCATATAAACGTCTTGGAGATGAGGGCCGTGCTTTTAGCGTTGCAAGCTCTTCAGGACTGTCTTCCTACTGGGACCATAGCAATTCAAACGGACAGTATGTCAGTAGTGTGGTACATCAATAAGCAGGGTGGAACCAGGTCCTACCCCCTATGTCGAGAAGCACTCAGACTCTGGCAGTGGGCGATCTCTTCCCAACAGTTTCTGATTGCAGCGTACATCCCTGGGAGGTCCAACGTCATAGCAGACAGGCTGAGCAGAGCAATTCTCATGCCTCATGAGTGGTCTCTGAATCAGTTAGTTGCGGACCAAATCTTCCGCAAATGGGGCCAACCTTGCTGCGACCTTTTTGCAACTCCCTTCAACAGCAAGTGCAGCAATTTCTTCTCTCTCCTTCCACTTCCCGGACATTCCCCCAGAGACGCTCTAGTCCACAATTGGCCTCAGGGACTTCTTTATGCATTCCCTCCTTTTCCCCCTAATCCCGAAGCTAATACAGAAAGCTTCCATATTGGGTTGCAAAATGATCCTCACTGCTCCTTACTGACCTTGACAAATATGGTTCCCATTCCTGCATCGCCGTCTTCTCAAGCAGCCTTGGACTCTGGACCTAGTTCCAGACCTTCTGATTCATCAATTGGGCGGGCTGCACCAATCCCTACGGTCTCTCCAGCTCACTGCTTGGTTGTTCCACTTCCAACTTTAGCCAGGCTTTCAGATATCTCCCCCTCTGTGCGTGAAATCATTTTGTCATCGCACAAGTCTACGACTAGAAAAACTTACGCTAGTAAGTGGAAACGTTTTTCTTCCTGGGCAGAGGCTAAGAGTATAGATCCCTTTTCAGCCCCTGTACACCACATTTTGGAATTTCTTGCAGAACTCTTCCATGCTGGGTCCGATTCCGCTACAATTAGAGTTCAGTTAGCTGCAATTAAAAATTTTCACATTGGCCTGTTGGAAAACAATATCATGTCTCATAAGCTATGTAAAGCTTTTCTCAAAGGGACCACTCTGCTCAGGCCCCCAGTGAGAGATCCTCCACCACCGTGGGATCTAAATTTGATTTTAGCTTCTCTAATTTTGCCCCCTTTCGAAACTGCAGCTTCTTGTTCCCTGAAGTTCTTATCTTGGAAAACCCATTTTCTGGTAGCTATTACTTCAACCAGAACAGTTTCGGAACTTCAGGCTCTTTCTATCCATCCTCCGTACGTAGTGTTCCACAATGACAGGGTTGCTCTCAGGACTAATCCTTCCTTCCTGAGGTCTCTTCAGAGAATAACTTGAATCAGTCCATAGACCTTCCAGTGTTTTTTCCTAACCACTCCAACAGGGTAGAATATAAGTTGCATCAGCTAGATGTTCATAGGCAACTACGCTTTTATTTGCATAGAACTAAGGACATTAGAAAATCGGACCAACGTTTCCTGTCTTATGCTGTGGGTAAACAAGGTCTTCCAGTCTCCAAAGTAACCTTATCCAGGTGGTTGACTTCTATCATCACATTTATATATCAACTGAGAAATAAAGAATTGCCAGTCAAACCAAAAGGTCACTCCACCAGAGCTTTAGCCACTTCGGTGGCCTTTCAGGCTAGGTTGCCCATGGAATCTATTTGTCCTGCGGCTACGTGGGCCAACCCACATACTTTCATTTCGCATTACAAGTTGGATGTGGTTTCCAGGAGCAGAGCTGATTTTGGTTCCACTGTTCTGAATAGTCTGTTCCGATGAGCCACTCAGGACTTTAGGTGCTAGGGACGCTGTCCCAACCACCAAGAATGAAGGCGAGATAGACAGCTTAACATAAAGAAGTTATGTACCTACCATAACGTTCCATGTTAGTTGTCTTCTTCTCGCCTTCTTTCTTGCGTCCCACCCTCCATCCCCCTATCCTAGTGGACCGAGAAGAGTTCCTCTTGATTTTTTTCACTGGCTGAGTCTCCTCTGGCTATTCCTTTCTGACTAGTAGTCTCTCCAGTAGGATTTATGCATTCTAGGATAGGATTCCTTTCTTATTATGTCTGCAGTTAGACTTACCAAACGAGATCTGGGTATCTAGCGCCAGGCATCATGGGATATAGGGTGGCCCCGAGCCAGTAAGCAGCTCTCGAGCTTTTGAAGATGGCCGAGTCAGAGCCGAGGATCGGCTCCGAACCCAACCAGCAAGAAAGAAGGCGAGAAGAAGACAACTAACATGGAACGTTATGGTAGGTAGATCACTTCTGTTTTTCAAATCATAGATCTAGAGATAGAACATTTTGTTTTAATTTAACATACAGTAGTGATGTTAATGTCTTTAAGAATATAGTCAGTAAACATTGGCATATTTTGCAAACTGATGAAAATACAGCTGGAATTCTTGGAACTAAGCCCTCCTTTGTTTACAGGAATTAAAAATCGTTAAGAAGACAGTTATGTTACCCTGAAGATGAAGGGCAAGATATGAATCACATACTGACAAGGCACTAAGAGATGTGGTGCTTGTAATTTTTGTACTAGTATAAATGAAGATCCGAGCTTTATACAGCCTGACTCTGGGTATAAGTTCATGTTTAATGTTAAAGCAGATTGTAATACCAAAAATCTAGTATACTTAGCTAAGTGCATGACATGTAGAAAATTTTATGTTGGCAAAACCAACAGACGTCTCTGTGAACGGATAAGAGACCATTTATATTGTATTAGCAAAATATTAGAGTACAGTGCACTTGATAAACATGCAGCACAGAAAGGGGATCAGCATAAGTTTGCTTTTCAGGTATTGGAGGTCACAAGGACTGATATGAAACTAGGTGATATTATTCATAATACTGAATGCAATGAAACTAGATGGATTCTTAAACTCAGAGCGCATAAAGGCTCCGGTCTAAATGATGTAGTCCCCCTGAAACCAGAATTAAAGAACAGGGATTTGAGAAAGTAATTTATATTTATACCACATCAGTTAATATAACATATAAATATATCTAAATTTTCAGGTCATTCAGTGTATAGTTGGATTTTTTAATAGTTTTTATGTATCTTGTTCATGCACGTTTTTTATGAAGGATGTTTTTTACTGTGGTTGTCTTTTTAAATAGCTCTCTTCCTGAACACATTTACTACTTTTTTGTATATCACATGATTAATTATTGTTAATTGATGGAGTATTTAAACCTGTGGTTTTTTGGTCTTTTTGTGATCTGAATAAGCAACTGTTTTAAATTGTGAAACCGCTAATCTTTTTTATTAAACTTTTTGACTACATTGAATTTGGAATTTTTCTTCTATCAGCCATGGAACTGCACTTTGCTTGTTTTTTATTTATGTATGTATGTGTATCTAAAAACTGTGGCTGACCCTGTTATCTCTGTAGACTTATAGAAAATAGCTTAACTGGTTTGTGCTCCTAACTCTCTCATGAATGATGGAGAGGAAAGCCCTTGCTTGACAGTTTGGGTAAAAAAAGTTCATTTATGGAACTCTATCCTTCAGGGCTATTCATTGTCAAACACACATGATGATTAAATTCTTTTTAGGTACATTAGACAATATGGGTCAGCGGGTTTCTGAGATTCCAAATTGAGACATGAGAACAGAACTCCAAGAAAAGCTTTGTCCTACTTCCCAATTAGCTAATCGCTCCAGTATTCATAAAGGTCCGTCTGTGACTAAGAAATGGTGCCAAAGCCATGGTTTTAAACTCAATGGTAAGAAATGCATAATTGTAACCTTTGGGAGGTTAACCATCCTAGTTAATTGCGTGTTGATAATACACTCTTAAGAGTTGACCCAGTGGTCAGGGATCTGGCTATAGACAAAGAGTAGCCTTGCTTTCAACCACCATGTGTCCATAGTGGTGAGGAAATCCTTTTATGTTGAGCAACTTACAAGTAAGGGCATGGCATCTAGGACCAAGGAAGTCATTATCCCACTGTACTCCGCCCTTATCAAACCAGTCATAGAGTACAGTGCTCCCTTTGGTATGTACCTGACCAGGCATGTGCAGCAACTAGACTGACCTTAGAGGTTCCTTACAAAAGAATACAAGGTGTAATAAACCTACCTTATGCAGAATGCCTTTAAAGCAGTTTCCTTCTACTCAGTCTCCTATAGATTGCTGAAGGGTGATCTATGCCTGGCTTGCAAGGCATCCTTAAACTCCACACTTACTAATCTCCTACATATTCGTAAGTCAGAGTACCAGAAATATAAGGTCTAGAGACTTGAATTTTGTCTGTGACTTAAACAGAACATGTTGAAGACAGATGTGTTCCAGAGACAGCCCCCTCATATGAAAAAGGCTTCATCCATGTGAAGCTGAGTTCACCTATTACCTTGTTTAAGCACTGCCTAGACCAGTGGATGGGGAATAAGAAATTTACACCAGTCATGGCACCCATGTCCCTTATGGACAGAGGTAGCTTATAAACGCCTGGGCCTCAATTTCCTGTTTAGATACAGGACATCATTAGTATTTTGGGAAAATTTAGCTAGGCTTAGAAAGCAACCCCCCCCCCCCCCCCAGGTCATTCTAGTAACAATCTATGAATCTGTGACTGAATAAAATCTGGATATGATGCCACTGGTGCAGAATCTAGAGCAGCTGCCACTGGCTATGCACTGCAGCCGTACTTGATTAAGTATCCAACTTGTACCAGAAGATGTAAAAAGTACAGGGTAACATGGTGGAAACAGTTAACCCCAAGATATTCCTGCTAGGCAAGAAGAAGGCCAGGAAGTCTCGGACAGATTCTTTAGCTGTCCACCCTTTACAGGATGTCTCTCAAGAAGCGGGTAATTGCTCTGTAGGCCATTTGGCATCTACATTGGATTCCTCTGCCACAACCTTATCAGAAGCCAGCATGGATCCATCTTTTCTCACTTCCTCCGAGGCTTTCCAGGCACCTGCTCAGGACATCAAGAGGGAACTGCTGTTGATTATCCTGGAGGATCCTAGAGGGATTCCACGGATTTTAGTCAATGAGGAGGTCTGGGTACTGTTACTAAATCTTTCCAAGGGTCGGAACTTCTGATGTTTGTTAAGGCTGACGTTTCTTCCAAGAAAAGACAAAAGGCGAAGCATGTTTCTGTCCCTCCTGAGGATCCTCAAAGGGAATGGCAAGAGTTTACTTGAGGTTTGTTTTCTGCCTTGATGGCCTTGAAGCCTCTTCAAGGGTTTTCAGTGTCTGCTCCTCCTTGAACCTCTACCCTTTCTAAGTGGCCTAGGGAACCGGATTCCTCAGATGAGGATTCAGAGTTTGATGAGGGGTCCTTGTCCCATTCTTCACAGATGCCTTTGGCTGATGGTTCTGATGAGGAGTCAACTAGCTCTGAGTTTCTTTTTTTGGAAATGTCCTTTGGGGCTAGGGTGATAGAATACTTTAAGTGTGATTCTTCTCAAGTGTCTGATATTCAGAGGAGATATTATGAATTGCTTCAGGTAGCTACTTCTATACCATCTGCAGTTCTTCCTGTGTTGGGTGCCTTGTTAGATACTTTCACTGCTGCTTCTAAGTCCTTTGATTCTCAGTCTCCTGCTCCTAAGAAACCTTATAGGGTCTGTAAGCTTCCTGATTATTTTCAATTTCTTTAAGTGTGGTCCTGCTGTGGTGTCAGTCTGTTCTGACAAACTCTCCAAGCTCTTGCCCTCTTCCAAACTTTTGCCTTCTGATAAGCATAGTGGGGCAATGGAGAGGATTCATGAGAAGGTTTACACTGCTTCTAAAACGACACACAAGCTGCAGACAAGATCCCAGTTTATTCTCTGACTTTAGTGCCTCGACTTAAGCAGTCTTCAAGAAGCATACACAAAATGACCAAGCATTCCCCTTAAAAAAAAAGTTGTTGAACCATCACCCTGTTTTTTCATATAAAAAAAGAACTAGTTTAGTGGATAAATTGGTAAAATCATATTTTATTGCCCCTGTAGAAGGCGTTATAATAAGTCCACTATTGAGGGGAACTTTCCCTTGGGGCAAATGTAATGTTTGTGAGCTGGTTGTTCAAACTTTTGATAAAATTGGAAGTAAGAACTTTAATGTTTTAGGGAATTTTTCATGTATTACTGAAGGAATTGTGTATGCCTTGCGTTGTCCTTATAATTTAGTATACATAGGTGAAACTAAGAGAATGTTTAAATGTCGCTTCCAGGAATATGTTAGACATATTGAAAAATGTAAAATAGAAAGTTCCATTGCTGTCCATTTTAAAGAATGTCACAATAGTGACTATAAATGATTACAGGCAACTGTTTTTTTAGAAAAAATATTTGTGAAGTTGGGAGATCAGTTGTTATTTAAAGAATCTTTACTGATTCTGAAATATAAAACCTTGGTTCCACAGGGTCTTAACTGTGAGATTAATTGGAAGTATTTGATTTAATGATGCAAGTGTTTAATTGTTTTTTTAATTGATTTATTAATTGTTCTTAGTGGGTATTTAAGGGGAATGCTTTGGTAATTTTGTGTATATTTCTTGAAGACTGCTGAGGTCGAGGCGCTAAAGTCAGAGAAAGAACTGGTATCTTGTCTGCAGCTTGGGTGTTGTTTTGGATACTTTTTTATTTCTTTTCCGTGGTTGTGCATTTATGGCGACGGATCCATCGGTTAATATTCCCCATGTCTTTAGAGAGGGTTCCTCACCTGTGTCTTTGGGTTCACAGAATGGTTATCAACAATGTACTATGGACAACTATGTTACACAGCCTGTTATAGGTAATATGAATGTTGCTACCATTAGTACTGTTTGCAGTGATGTATCCGGCTCTATGAATGGAGGGGAATCTATGCCTGGTTTTATGCATCGGTTAATGCAAGACAGAATGTATAGAATGAATAATCCATTTGCTGTGGTGGGCAGTAACAAGTCTGAATCATTCCTTGATGAAATACAAACTGTGATAAATAAGTTTGAATACTTATTACAAAAAGAAACTAGATGTAATTTCAATATTTTGGGTCTGCAACATTATTTAGATCTGGATATCTCCTCTAGAGGTCTCCGTGCTTTCAAATCTCCCTCCACACCTTTTGATGTGAGTGACAGCGTTGAAAAGACATTTAGAGATAGCTGACTGAATGCAGCACACAAGTAGTGTATAATGGAATGGGTAACGATATTGAATGAACGTGATTATATCAAACAGAAAAAAATTAAGGAGGAGATTAAACAGACTCACTCAGAACTCATTAATAAAATTGGGGCTGTACGAACTGATAGCTTGTTAACCAGTATGAATGACAAAATTAAAAAACTGGAAGCAGACATTGTGGAACAGAAAACAGGGGAAAAAAATCTGGGAGCAGACATTGTGGAACAGAAAACAGGAAAAAAAAATTGAGATGTTCGTGAGTATAATGGAGGACAGGCTTTTCTTTGGAAAACCAATCAGAAAGCTCTGAAATTGGCATCCTCCTTACGTCAGAAGGGAGATTTTAAAAAGACTGCTTCAGTCTCATTTGTTTCTTCAGAGGGTACTTCCTTTACTACAGATGCGAATTCCAGGTCTTTTCCCTCGTTATCACCAGCCCAACAGCCCAAGGCACATCAGCATTGGTTTTGTCAGCAACAGAGAGAAGAAGAAAGAAACTTTAATTGGAAAAGAGGAACTACAACATCTACATCAACAGGTGAAGGACACACTAAACAGAACTTTAAACGAAGTAGATGGCAGTAATTGTGCTGCCATTAATCTGGTATCGCTGGTTGTTAATTTATCTGGGTAATGCTTAACAAATGAGCAATTAGGGGTAGTAAATTTGAGGTTAAAATTTGTTCCTACTGTATTACCAACTTGGCATACCGTTGAACAAGAATTTTTTTTAGATTGTCACGAAAACTGCAGTTAAAATGCTATTTTGATCTGAATATGTGTGAGACTGATATAGATACATCTGAAGATGAATTGTTTTATTCTTGTGATTCTGAAAATTCTTGGCATAGTGAACTGGATAGTAACACCAAATCACAATGCTTATTGTTTGCTTAATACATCTGGTATTGAATATTGAAGGACTTTTATACCTTCATTTAGTAATGAAAAATTTTATGGACATGTTACATTTTTCTGTGGAACAGATTTATAATGAATTTAGATATGATAAATCTTCTGTTTGTTACAATTTAACTAAATCTGAATGGACAACATTAAAGGAACTGGTCAATAGTAAACATCGAATTATAAAACCAGCTGACAAAGGGAATAAAACTGTGATTTTTACACTAAACATATCTCAAGCTGTGTAACTTACATTTACAAGATACAAGTATTTATAAGGTTGTTAGTATTGAAAATTATTATGAGGCATTAAAACAATATGAAGTCTTATTAGCTAAAGGACAACGGCTAGGTTATTTAACTAAGGAAGATGTTAATAAAAAGTTGAGTATAGAGAAATGCACTATGGCAACTTTTTATTGTCTACCAAAGCTACATAAGAATGCAATAGAACTCCCAGGTAGACCCATAGTGGCGTCAACTAAATATTTTTTACATAGTATTGGTACAGTTATACATGATTATTTACTGCCTTATGTACAACAACTGGATTCATATATTAAGGATACTTTTGATTTTCTTTCTAAAATTACTGAGATTAATTGGAATTCCAGAATGTATTGGGTGACTTGTTACCAGTCTATATACTAACATCAAACATATGGATGGTATCACAGCCTTGCATTCTATTTTGGAGGACTGTCCTTTATCAAATTATATTATTAAGTGGGTAGAATTTAGTCTAACAAATTATTTTTCTTTAAATTATCAAATTTTTCATCATTTACAAGGTACGGCTATGGGGGCACCTTTTGCCCCCACAAAGGGGTTGGGTGGGTGGCCTAATGGTTAAGGTGTTTGCCTTACAAACACAAGGCACAGGGTTTGAATCTCACAAGGGAAAACTGGCTAGGCTTAAAATGGCTCGCAAGGGCAGTTAGCCTAGTACTAGCCTATGAACCTATGAACCTATATGCCAAGCTGTTTATGGCCTTGTTTGAAAGAAAATATATTTATCAACATGAATTTTTTTTTAAGAAATATGTAATAAAATATTATAGATACATTGGCAATCTTATTTTTGTCTGTCAGGATGGTATAGAGACAATGCAGGGCTTTGTGGCTGATTTACAGTGTAATGAATATAACTTATCTTTTGACTGCCTACAGTTTGGAAAATAAATAGATTTTCTAGATGTACATCTGGTAGGCACGGAAAGAGATGAAGTTTTTACATCAGTATTTAGAAAATTTCAGGATATGGGACAATTCTTACATGGTTCTAGTTTCCATCCTATGCATTTAATTAATTCCCTACCATTAGGGGAATTGTTACGATTGGATAGTATTTGTAACAATGTCGATTTATCCAAGGCTGTTCTTTCCACTTCCCAAATGTTTTTAAAGAGAGATTATTCGCTGTTTACTATTTTTGATGCTCAGGATAAAATTTATAAAAGCTATGAATTCAAAGTTAGTAAATCTAATGACATGAGATATGTATATTGTAGTAGGACTGTGCAACTACAAAATAATGTTTATGTAGCCTAGACATATAATATTCTTAGTGAACAGATGTAACAACAGGTTAAATATTATTGGAAATGTTTGTTAAAGGAAGAAAAGTTAAAGTTGTTGAACCATCATCCTGTTTTTTCATATAAAAAAGGAACTAGTTTAGCGGATAAATTGGTAAAATCATATTTTATTGCCCCTGTAGAAGGTGTTATAATAAGTCCACTATTGAGGGGGACTTTCACTTGTGGCAAATATAATGTTTGTGAGCTGGTTGTTCAAACTTTTGATAAAATTGGAAGTAAGAACTTTAATGTTTTAGGGAATTTTTCATGTATTACAGAAGGAATTGTGTATGCCTTACGTTGTCCTTGTAATTTAGTATACGTAGGTGAAACTAAGAATGTTTAAATGTCGCTTCCAGGAACATGTTAGAGATATTAAAAAATGTTCCATTGCTGTCCATTTTAAAGAATGTCAAACAGTGACTATAAATTATTACAGGCAACCGTTGTAGAAAAAATTTTTGTGAAGTTAGGAGATGATGAAATGTTAAATCAATTGTTATTTAAAGGATCTTTACTGATTCTGAAATATAAAACCTTGGTTCCACAGGGTCTTAACTGTGAGATTAATTGGAAGTATTTGATTTAATGATGCAAGTGTTTATTTAATTGTTTTTTAATTGATTTAATAATTGTTCTTAGTGGGTATTTAAGGAGAATGCTTTGGTAACTTTGTGTATACTTCTTGAAGACTGCTGAAGTCGAAGCACTAAAGTCAGAGAATAAACTGGGATCTTGCCTGCAGCTTGTGTGTCATTTTGGATACTGTTTTTGCTTCTTTTCTGTGGTTTTGCATTTACACTGCTTCTTCTTTGGCCTGTAGAGCTGTTAATTACCAGGCCCACATGACCAGGTATGCTGTGGCCATGATTGCTCAGGCTTGTCAGGTTATTTATCACCTCCCTAATTCTGAAGGCAAATCTTCTGCCTTATCTATGTTTGGTTCTACTTCTCAAGTGGCTCACCACTCTTGTCAAGTGTAGCTATGATGCTGCTGTTGCCTCTTCCAGGAATGCGGCTTTTGGGACTGTCACAAGATGTTATTCTTGGCTTCGTCTCCAGTCTTTGCCTAAGGACATTAAGGCCAAGTTGTTGGACGCTCCTTTGGATAATAAACATCTTTTTGGGACTGCTGCTGCTGATTTGTTTAAGTCCCTTCAAGAGAAAGGCAAAGCCTTACAGGACCTTAAACATATTTTTGTCTGCTATCCGTAAGTCCTAGAGGAATTATCCTTCAAGATCTGCTTTTTTCCATAGGCAACCCTTGCAAACCTACAAGGGCAGGAAGGGTGGTAAGTGAGCCTCCTCTGCTAAGCCTTCTCAGACTTCTGTGGCCCAGAAGCGTCCTTTATCTGATAAGCCTGCATCTTTTTGACAGTTTGCCCATCCCCCTTCTCTTAGAACAGGTTCCTTTGTCCCTTCGGCTTTCCATTTGTCCTTCGAATTGGCTTCTCATCACTTCAGACTCTGTTAGGTTCTTTCTGTCATCCGTCAGGTTTACTTCATAGTATGGAAGTCTTTCCCTCCTTTTTTTAGGGATTCCTCAAACCACTGTAGAGCCTCTACGTTATTTCCCAGAGGTCCTAGGGTTGCCGGTAAACCAAGGAACCTTTCAGCCTGTTCCCCCTTTGCAAGTGGGAAAGTTTTTTTATTCCTGGATGTTCCTGGTTCTTCAAAAGGAGAGCACTTGGAGACCTATTCTGGATCTCTCCCTGCTCAACACCTTTCTCAAAGTCCCCTGTTTTCGGATGCTTACTCTTTGAACCCCATTTCCTCTTTTACTATCCCAGGCTTTTCTGGTGTCTTTGGATATGAAGGTTGTGTACCTTCATATCCCTATTCATGCTTTTTTTCAGGCAGTTTTTACATTTCTTTGTTTCTTCCTTTAATTTTCAGTTCTCTGATTTGCCCCTTGGCCTCTCTACTGCCCCAAGGATATTCACAAAATGACTAGCTCCTGTGATTGCTTTCTGCAGGCTAAAAAGCATTCAGATTTTTCCTTATCTAGATGACCTGTTGATTCAGGCACCTTATTCCAGTCATCTGTTAAAGGATCTAGAATGCACTATCTCTCTGGTTCTTTATCAAGTTACAAAAGTCTGTCTTGACACCCTCTCAGGATCATGTTTATCTGGGATGCAGATTTCAGACAGTGCCAATGTTGGCCTCTCTTCCACCTCCAACAGTCTTGTCATTGACAGCCTTCTTTCAGTCTCTTCTTCTTCTGCTGACTGCCATTCCAGCCATAGAGTTCCTTCAGGTCCTGGGATTCATGATCTCTTCTGTTCCATTGCTCCCTCTTGTTAGACTGCATACGCAGAAACTTCAGTGGTACCTCAGGTTGGTTTGGTTGCAGCATTGCCACCCTCTGGATTTCAGTGCACCTGTCATTCCTTATCTAAAGATGGAATTTGAGTGGTGGATTCAGTAGTTTGCTGTGAACGCAGACCTGCTCTTTCAGCCTGAAATTCCTTCTCAAGAGCGACCACAGGGAGGACATGCAGACTCCACACAGAAGGCACCCCAGCCGAGAATTGAACCAGAGAACCTCTTGCTGTGAGGCGGCAACACTAGCCGCTGCACCAACGTGGCTGCCCTGGCATGGAAGACTGATATGCCTTTTTTTTTCCTAGGAAGGGATGTTTCTTTATGCTTTCCTTCCTCTTCCTCTACCTTCAGGAGTCCTGCAGAAGATCCAGCTGGACTCCTCAAAAAGTCTTGCTAGTGACTCCATTTTGGCCAAGACAGCAACTTGTTCCCCCTCTTAATCCATCTGGCCAGTGGCAATCACCATATGTTGCCTCACCACTCATCATCCTCACTTGTCCACTCTTCAACTAACACTGTGGGGTGATAGGGTTTTGATCCCTTTCAGACACTTCTTTTCTGAGGATCGACTCGGGGTTTTACAAGAGGAAAGGAAACCCTCTTCCATTTCAACAAATAAAATGTTCTGGCTAAGATTTTCTGTCTGGTGCCATGTTCACAACCAGGACCCTTTTTCATTGGGGTCCATTTGTCCTCTCATGGTTGTTTGAGTTGCTCCAGTCTTGGCCTATTCTTCTGCAAAGGGCTATTTTTCAACTATTTCTGCTTATTTGCCCACTCTGATGGACCTCCTGCATATCCACAAAACAAACAGTACTAGAATTACCCGTTTTAAAGACTTCAAACCTTGTCTGTGATATAAATTAGGACCTGCTGGAGAGAAAGGTATGTATCCCAGTGACTACTTTATCTATGGAACATGCTTCCTGTCCATGTGACTCAAGTTCCTCCCTAACCCAATCCAAGTGCAACTTGGACAACTGGATGAGAAAATGGAAATTCATCCCTGGTTTGGCACCCATGTCTCTGATGCAAACAGGTAACCTGTAAATGGTTCATCTCCCAGGCCCATGCTTAACACTTGTCAGGGGTATCAGGACTTGTCAGAGATTTAGGATGCAGGGCTAGGCTTAAAAAGGCCCTTGAGGTCAAACAATTTCTTAAAGTTATCCTGCATCTTAGGCCTTCAAGGAAACCTGTTCCTCCTCATTGGGACCTTAATTTTGTTTTGGAAAAATTGACTCTGGCACTTTTTGAGCCTGCAAATTCTGCGTCTTTGCACATTCAGAGGTTCATAGGTTGGTACTAGGCTATCGGCCCTAGGGCCTATACAAGCCTAGCCATAACAATTCCCTGGCTATTTCTTCCCACACTATTTACTTCCCTGGACCCCTGTCTAGCAGGGCGACTGACGTGATCCCCGGGGTGAATTTCCTTTCTCCCATCCAATCGTCAAGGTTCCTTTTGAAGAGGACCAAAGAGGCACTCTGCTTGACATGTATGGGCAATCTATTCCAGAGTCTGGGGAGTCTCTGGGTCAGGAACCTATTCCTCCAGCATGTTTTGTTTATTGTGATGACAAGGTTTAGATCCCTGGAGCGTGTGGCTCTGACGGATTGGGATTTCTTTAAGTGTAGCATGTCCAACAGCTCTGGGTTTGACATGGCCTTGTATGTTAAGCAAAGATCGCCTCTGAGTAGACGATATATGACAGAGTATAGCTGGAGTTTTTTAAGGCAGTCAGCGTAGGGCATCTGCTTTAGGCCTGTGATTCTTTTAGTGAGGTATTTCTGTGGCCTTTCCAGTTGTTGCAGATGTCTTGAGAGGTACATACCAAACTGGGCATTGTATTCTATAATGGGTCTAATGAGGGATGAGTACAGTGGGACAATGACCTCCTTTTTTTCTGGATGAAAAGCCCTTAGTGATGAGGTGGGCCACATAGAAGGATTTCCTGACTGTTGTGGCGATGTGGTTATCGAAGATGAGACCACTGTCCACCTGTGTCCCTAAGTCTCTTATCAAACTTTCGGTGTTTAGTGTACTGCCACCTATATGGTAATTCACGGATACATGTTTTTTCCCAAAGGGGATAACTATACATTTCTTGGCATTTAGCTTGAGCCCATGGCTCTGGCACCAAGCATCTGTTTCTGTAAGGCCCTTTTGTAGAGTATCCACATAATTTGGGGATTCAATAATGGCTCCCAGTTTGCAGTCATCTGCAAACTTTGTTATCCAGAGTCCCTTAGTGTTGGCATGTACTTCAGAGAAGTAGATGCCAAACAAGAGCGGTCCCAGGACTGAACCCTGAGGTACTCCACTTGTCACTTGTCTGGAGCTGGATTTGGAGTCCGCTACTTTTACAGTGTGGGTTCTGTCAGTAAGCCAGTTAGCAACCCATTGGGTGACGTAGGGATTAATGCCCAGCTTAGTAAGTTTATCTATGATTCCAGAGTGGGGGATGGTGTCAAAGGCCTTGGCAAGGTCTAGATAGGCTGTGTGGACCACCTTACCCTTGTCCATGGCTCTGGAGACTGATTCGAAGAAGTCATTCAAGTTCAGGAGATAAGATCGGTCCTTCACGAACCCAAACTGGGTGGGGTCCAGTGTTTGAACGTTGCCAAAGTCTTTGTTTATAAGTTCCATGATAATACGCTTCATGGCCTTGTAGATGAGGCTTGTCAGACTGATGGGACGGTAGTTTCCAGGATCCAAGGTAGATCCCCCCTTGTGGAGTGGGATAACTGCAGCTGTGCGCCACTCAGTGGGCACAAAACCTGAGGTGAGGCTATGATTAAACATGACACTTAGGTGAGGTGCCAGTTCATATTGTAGTTCATGTAGTACACAGCCCGGGATGTCATCTGGTTCCATTGATGCTGTATTGTTAGCTTTGGAGAGTGCATTTTTTACCTGTGTGGCCGTTATAACCGGAATTTGGCAATCTTCCGGTATTGAGATGGGCCATTTAGGGGGTGAGAAGGGGGTGAAGTTGGCACTGAATCGATCTGCCAGGATATTGGCAATATCCTTGGGATCAATATATTTAATGCCATTCTGTTTTAGCTCAGAGCAGATTTGAGCATTGCCATTTAGATTCTTGACATAGTTATAGAATGCCTTGTTGTTGTCTTTGGAATCTTTGGCAATTTTATTTTCGTAACTAGCTTTGGAGGATTTTATGAGGGATCTCAAGATGTTCTTCATCTCACATTGCTGCAGTCCTTACACTTGGGTAGTCCGCTGTCCTCGGTCGGCCCGAATATCAAAGTATTAGGCTGACGTCGGTCAAGGCGCATAAGACTGACATCAGGACGTCAGGGTACAAATGCGCATGACCGACGTCATATCCTCAGTCTTTTTTGCCGCATGGTCCGATGCAGAAGCAGCGTTGCAAGTGCCGTTCGGCGTTCTGAAATTTTTCAATCGGAGTTTCAGACCGAGTCAAAGTTGGCTAAGTACCCCGTTGGGGAATATTTAAGTTTTTTCTTGCCTCAGTGGTTTACCGGATGTCAGAAAAAGTGAATAACTGTATTTCTTGTGGGAAACAGATACCGCATAGAGATTATCATACTTTGTGTATTCTTTGCTTGGGGCCTGAGCACGACGTTGTTGGGTGTCGCTTTTGTGCTAGGTTCAATAAGCGCACTATTAAGCGAAGGTTAGATTGTGCCAGGTTGGTCTTCGGGAAGCGGTGCAATTATAATATGCCGTCGGATGCTCCGACGCCCGCTTCTTCGAAGAAGCGCAAAGACAAAGCAGCTAAGCCCAGGCAAGAAGAGTCGTCCGTACCGGACGTCGGTTCTTTAGAGGTGTCGGTGGAACCGGGGGTTCCGCCGGAGGTTTCTCTGGAGTCCCAGGGGGAGACTTTGTTATTGCAGGATGTGGCCTCTCAGGAGACAGGTCAGGCTGAAGGGGCTTCTCAGGTTACTGTACTCCCCTCCCTTCCTAGGGTTGTTAGGCCCTCTCC
The DNA here is from genome assembly GCF_019279795.1 of Protopterus annectens. Lineage (NCBI taxonomy): Eukaryota > Metazoa > Chordata > Ceratodontiformes > Protopteridae > Protopterus > Protopterus annectens. The sequence goes on along the minus strand of NC_056727.1, from coordinate 110,830,088 downwards.
TTCTGTTTCCAAGGCTTCTCCCAGAGGCAGGCCAGGTTTAGCTTCTGTTGGTGTCACTCCTAGTTCATCAGGATCTGTGCCCAAGAAGCACATGCTTAAAATGGCAGAAGATTTAATTACTTTGATTAGAGGTTCTTTGCCCCCTCCTGATAAGAGGCCTAGGGTGGAACCAGAGTTGGGAAGTTTTGAGCAGGCTTCGGATGGTTCAGAGTCTTCGGCTGAAGACTTGCAGGAGTATTCTCCTTATTCTGATTCTGATGTGGATGATTCTACTCCTTCTGCTTCTCCTCCAGAGGATTTTTCTTTTTCAGAGACTCTTCATTCCATGAGGGAACATTTTAAGTGGGAAGGTCAGGACTTCTCTGATTCCAGGAAAAGGCTTAGGGAATTTGTTTTTACCCCAGCATAGGCCTTTGGCTATACCTCCTGTTCTGGATGTTGTGGAAGATGTGTTTGCAGAGGCTTCTCTTAATCCTGATTCTTTGCCTCCTGCTCCTGTTAAACCGGATAGGTATTACAGGGTGCCTGAAGCTCATAAATATCTTTTTAAGAGTCCTAGGGCGGACCCAGAAACTGTTAGTCAGGGGCCTAAGGGTGTCAAGGCTTCTGTTGTAAAAATCCGGTTCCTCCAGATAAAGAGGCCAGGGCTTTGGATAGATGGGGAAAGAAAGTCTATACTTCTTCCACCTTAGCTATGAGGGCTTTGAATTGCCAGTTTCACATGTTGAAATACCAAAACTATCTACTTTCTCAATTGAAGTCTAAGGTAGATGCTCTGGCGGAAGGTATTGAGTGTAAAGAATTACAAGATTTGGTACATGTTTCTGAACAGGTGGGTAAGCATTCTTTGCAATGTGGTTTTGATGCTGTACAGGCCTCGTCTAGGGTGGCTGCCACTGGGTCAGTTCTTCGCAGGCACGCCTGGCTGAGGGATCAGAATTTATCTGACCATGTTAAGACAAGGATTTTAGATGCTCCTTTACAGTCTGATGTGTTGTTTGGTTCACCTGTGGAGGCAGTCTTAAAGAAAATGGAAGACAAGGCTTAGTCTATGCAGACTGTTAAAGATTTTTTGCAGGTTCAGCCTCCGAAGTTTAGTAGGAATTGGCCTACCAAGGGGTGGACGTATCCTTCTTATGATTCCCAGTCTAGGGGTAGATCTAGACGTGGTAGGGGCAGAGCCCAGGGATCTTTCAGGCCTAGAACAGGGAGTTCACCTGCACAGTCTTCGGGTGAGGGCAGGGGTCAGTCCTTTCGTAAACAGGCCCAATGACCTACCTTTTCAGCTGCCAGAGCCTTCTCGTCTGGCAGCACCTTTGGGAGGAAGGTTGGCACTTTTCAAGGAAAATTGGAGTTTAATTACCCAAGACAGATGGGTATTGGATATCATACACCAAGGTTACAAGTTTTATTTCCATACCTTACCTCCTTTAAAAGGCATGCCAGATGTTCCTCCTCAGCAAAGAATAGAGGCTCACAAACAAATTTCTCTGCTACTTCAAATAGGGGCCATACAGCCGGTCCCTCTGCCAGAAGTGGGCCTAGGATTTTATTCTCGCCTGTTCCTAGTACCAAAGAAGGGGAACACGTGGAGACCAATTTTGGATTTATCTATCCTCAACACTTATCTGGACATTCCCAAGTTCAAAATGTTGACGTTACAACAGCTTTTACCTCTGCTGGGCAAAGATCACTGGATGGTAACTCTGGATCTCAAGGAGGCTTACCTTCATGTTCCTATCAGACTAAGTTGCAGGAAGTATCTGCGTTTTCGGGCTGGGACTTCTCATTATCAGTTCTCTGCATTGCCCTTTGGCTTATCTACTGCCCAGAGTGTTCACGAAAGTTCTGGCTCCGTGATAGCTTTCTTCAGGCTAAAAGGAATACAGATCTATCCTTATTTGGACGATTGCCTGATTCTGGCTCAAGGAAGGACGAACTTCTTCATCATTTGCAATATGTGATAGCAGTGCTAAGATGCCTGGGGTATTCTGTGAACGAAATAAAGTCCAGTCTAGTACCCTCTCAGGACATGTGCTTTCTGGGTGTGAGACTGAATACAGCATCCCAGATGGCCTTTTTGACCCCGGACAAACAAAAGAATCTTTCCCTTTACTTCCATCAATTGTCTCATCAGTCCAGGCTGACTGCAAGGACAGTCCTTCAAGCCTTGGGGTTCATGGCATCTTGTATTCTGGTGCTTCCCAATGCCAAACTGCATATGAGGAAGCTACAATGGTATCTCAAAAATGTATGGACACAGCACTGCCAGGATATGGACACTGTCATTCAGATAATACCTTGCATTCAAACAGAATTTTTGTGGTGGGCTCAGGAATGTCACCTAAACAAGGGACTCTCTGTGACCCGGCCAGAGGCGAGTCAGATTCTAACGACAGATGCCTCAGACAAAGCTTGGGGAGCTCATCTAAATGGAAAGTGGATACAAGACACGTGGCCTGCCAGACTACAACATCTACATATCAACTTGAAGGAGATGTTAGCAGTCCAATTTGCATTAATAGCTTTCAAGGATTTACTTCTTCCAGGGCAGGTGTTGATTCTAACAGACAACACAACTGTCATGTGGTACATCAACAAGCAAGGGGGAACACATTCGTATCCTCTATGCAGGCAAGCAATGATTTTGTGGGAGACTGCTCTCAGTTTACAACTAAATCTTCAGGCAAGGTTTCTGCCGGGAGCACAGAACTCCTTAGCAGATGTGTTGAGCAGACGAATTATGGATCCCACGAGTGGAAATTGGATCCTCATGTATTTCAGAAATTGACAGTGTCATGGGGAACTCCAGACATAGATCTGTTCGCTTCTCCACTAAACTACCAGCTGCCAAAGTTTTGCACAAAAAGGTTTCATCCCACAGCCTGGAAAGTGGATGCTCTTTCTTTCAATTGGAGCAATCTTCATGTGTATGCCTTTCCACCTCTGCCTCTCCTCCCAAAGGTACTCCTAAAGGTCAGACAGGACAAGCCAAAGATGATTTTAATAGCTCCAGATTGGCCTCGACAGCATTGGTACCCATTACTGAGAAGTCTGGTACAGGAGCCTCCATGGCCTTTGCCTTCGATTCCACACCTGCTGTCTCAGGAGAACAGTCATTTACTCAATGTCAAACTTCACTCTCTTCACCTAACAGCCTGGCATATTCTGTTTTGAACCCTGGAGGGTCTCAACTTCCACAGCAAGTTTTGAATGTTATTTTGGAAGCCAGAAGGCCTACTACAAGGAAAGTGTACGCAGATAAATGGAAGAGATTTTTATTTTGGAGTACAGCAAAGGAATTTGATGTTTCTGAGCCTAATTTAAGTGTGGCTCTTCAATATCTTACTGAGTTACTGGACAAAGGTTTGTCCTTCTCTTCTATTAAGGTTCATGCTGCAGCAATTTCTGCTCACTATAACTGTGACCCACCATTGTTTTCTCATCCTTTGTTCAAGCAATTTCTTAGAGGGGCAAAGAATATAAGACCCCCACGTAGAGCTCCTACTCCTGCTTGGGATCTCAATTTTGTGTTGGAGAAACTCACTCTACAACCTTTTGAGCCTGCAGCTACTGCCGAGTTGAAATATTTATCATGGAAGACTGCTTTTTTGTTGGCCTTTACCTCTGCTAGAAGGGTTTCTGAATTACAGGCCCTTATGGCGGTTGAGCCTTTCTTAATTTTCCATAAGGATAGGGTATCTTTGCGTACTAATCCTTCCTTTATGCCTAAAGTGGTTTCTAGTGTGGCTTTAAACCAAACTATTCATTTGCCTACTTTTTATGCAAATCCCCAAAATAAAGGGGAAAAGATTTTGCACACTTTAGATGTACACAGGCAGCTGCGATATTATTTGAGCAGAACTAAAGGGTTCAGGCAGTCTCAGCAGTTATTTGTTTCTTTTGCTTTGAGTTCTCAGGGCAAGCCTGTGTCAAAACAAACTATTTCTAAGTGGATTGGGTTTTGCATTGCTTTCTGTTATTCCCATCATGGTAAGGAGATTCCAGCTGGGATTAGGCCTCATTCCACTAGGGCTACTGCCACTTCGACAGCTTTTTTAGGGGGGGTGGCAACTAAAGATATTTTGGAGGCAGCTACTTGGAGTTCAGTGCATACTTTCTCTAAGCATTATCACCTTCCACTTTACTCTAAATCTAGGGCTGGTTTTGCCACTGCTATTTTACAGGGCATTTTGGCAGCTCCTGCTGCTTTATAATTTTGCCATCCTCCCTTACCTCTGCTTTGGGATTCTACCCAAGTGTAAGGACTGCAGCAATGTGAGATGAAGAACATAGTACAGTTTTGTACCTACCATAAATGTAGATGTTCGAAGATCCACATTGCTGCAGTCCAGTCCAATTTACCCTCCCTCCTTCCCCTCTGTAGTTCATAGGTTCATAGGTTCATACTAGGCTATCTGCCCGAGGGCATTTACAAGCCTAGCCCATCGTTTTGTGGCTTACGCCACCCCTTTAGTATGGGGAACTATACCCATTATTTTGCTGTGCCTCTGTCGAGCAGTGACACTGAGGTAATCCCTGGGGTATATCTGCGATCTCCCATCCATTGGTCAAGATTTCTCTTGAACAAGGCCAGCGAGGTGCTCTGCCTCACATGTACCGGGATTCTGTTCCACAGCATAGGGAGTCTTTGGGTGATGAATCTATCCCTCCAGCACGTCCTATTAATAGCCGTGTCGAGGTTTAAGTCTCCGCCCTTGTGGCTCTGATGGATCTAGATTTTTGAGGTGAAGCATATTCATCAAATCTGGGTTTGACATGGCCTTGTATGTTAGGCAAAGGTCACCTCTGAGCAAGCGATGGCGACTGAATAGAGCTGGAGTTCTTTCAGTCGGGCAGCATAGGATAGATTTTTGAGACCCTTTATCCTTTTGGTGAGGAACTTTTGTGGCCTCTCCAGCTGCTGCAAGTGTCGGGTCAGATACATTCGAATGGGGCATTGTACTCAATCATTGGTCTGATGAGTGATGAGTAAAGGAGACTATAACCTCCCTTGATCTAGATGAGAATCCCTTCATGATAAGGTGGGCAATGTAGAAGGTCTTCCTAACTACTTTAGCTACATGGGTGTCAAATGACAGACTACTATCAACCTGGGTCCCCAGGTCCCTGATAACTTCTTCTGTGCTCAGTGGATTGCCTCCTATTTGGTAGCTAGGGGTAACCTTGTTTTTCCCGAAGGGTATGACTATGCATTTTTTGGCATTTAACTTTAGGCGTGGCTCTGGCACCAGTTATCCGTTTCTGTGAGACCCTTCTGAAGGATATCTGTGTCAGATGTGTTTTCTACTATGGCCCAGTTTGCAGTCATCTGCAAACTTTGTCAGCCATAACCCTCCTGTGTTTGCTTGTACTTGAAAAAGTAGATGCCAAACAAGAGTGGGCCCAGGACTGAGCCCTGTGGGACACCACTTGTGACAGGCTTTGAGTCTGACATGGCGCCAGCAACTCTGACCCTGTGGGTTCTGTCACTCAGCCAGTTTGCAACCCATCTTGTGATGTATGGGTTAACATTTAAGCTGATGAGTTTTTCAATGATACCCGAGTGGGGTATTGTATCGAAGGCCTTAGCCAGATCGAGGTAGGCTGTATGGACTGCCTTTCCCTCATCAATGGCTTTGGTGACTGTTTGGAAAAAGTCAACCAAGTTTAAAAGGCATGATCTGCCTTTGACAAAGCCAAACTGGGTTGGATCCAAAGTCTGCAAATTCCCAATGTCTTTATTTATGAGGTCCATTATGATCCTCTCCATGGCTTTGCAGATAAGGCTTGTCAAGCTAATGGGCGGTAATTACCAGGGTCGGTGGAGGCACCGCCTTTGTGAAGTGGGACCACAGTTGCAGTGCGCCACTCCTGGAGTGCGTATCCAGAGGTAAGACTTTGATTAAACAGCTGTCCTAGCTGTGGGTTTAATTCCTCATTGAGTTCGTGGAGCACACAGCCGGGGACACCATCAGGTCCCATGGATGCTGTGTTTTTGCTTTGGAGAGAGCAGTTCTCACTTGGGCGCTGGAGATGTTTGGGGGCTGCAATCGTTTGGTATAGATATCTCTCCTTTTGGGGGAGGGGTGAGAAGTTTGCACTGAACCTGTCAGCCAGTATGTTGGCAATGTCTGTAGGATCAGTAATCTTCACATCATTTTGAACTAGTTCTGAGCATATCTGGGAGTTTCCTCCTAGGTTTCTAACATAGCTAAAGAAGGCCTTATGATTGTCTTTTGAGTCTTTAGCTATTTTTCTCTCGAAATTTGCTTTGGATGATTTTATGAGAGCTCTTAGTTTTTACTTATAGTGATCAAGGGTGTCTTACCTTTTAAGGATTTTGCTCTATCTTGTAGTAGCTTCCTCCTTTTGTTGTAGAGTTTGTTTATGGCTGGGGTCCACCAGACTGGACGCTTGCCTTTGGTACAAAGAGTCTTTGTTTTGCTTGGGATTGCCTTATCCATGCAGTCCTGCAGGTGCTGGTAGAAGGCATTTGTAAGTGATTCAGCGGCTTGAGTACTGTTTTCCGCCGCTCGGGGCCTTAAAGGAGACCACACTAGTCTTTAGAAGTGTGAAGTCGGCTTTGGGAAGTTCTTTACTGTGGTCTTTTTATTTCAGGTGGGGTGGGATGAGGACCTCCAGCGAGATTAGTTGTGATCTGATCTCACCAGTGAGGGTATACTTCGGTGTTGAACATTGTGCTCCCATGTTCGTGATGATGAGATCAAGTATGTTATCTCCTCTTGTGGGAATGGTGACTAGTTGTTCCATGGCATTTGAGTTTATGAATTCCAGGAACTTTTGGGCTAGGGTGTTTGGGCTTGAGTAGTGTTCCCAGTCTATATTTGGGTAATTGAAGTCACCTAGTATGATGGTGTTTGGTGATACATTTATCCCCTCTAGTGTTTTCAGGAAGGCCATGTGAGGTTCCTGAGTTTGTGAGGGTGGCCTGTAACATGCTACTATTTGCAGAGCAGTCTTGCCTACGGTTAATTGCACCTGGATGGTCTCCGATGCATCATGCGTTGCCACCAGTCTTGAGGTGTGGGTTGGGTTGTAAATATTGTGTATATTGTATATATTGTACATATTATTAGTGCAAGGGTGGTTGGTTGGTTGTTTGCTGTCTTTTGGTTTTGACCTTTCTTTTTAGGGTCTTCTGACATCTGGGGCAAGAAAAGACTGAGGATATGACGTCGGTCATGCGCATTTGTACCCTGACGTCCTGATGTCAGTCTTATGCGCCTTGACCGACGTCAGCCTAATACTTTGATATTCGGGCCGACCGAGGACAGCGGACTACCCAAGTGTAAGGACTGCAGCAATGTGGATCTTCGAACATCTACATTTATGGTAGGTACAAAACTGTACTTTTCTTACTGAGGTTGGTAAGGAAGTTTTTTGCATCCTGGGATTTTCATCTTTTCTGCAACAGTTTCTTCCTTTTGTTGTAAAGTTTGTTTATGGCAGGGGACCACCAGATTGGCTTCTTTTTTTTTGATGAGAGCATCTTGGTTCTATTTGGGATGGCATGATTTATGCATGAGTGGATGTGCTTGTAGAGTGCCTTAGTGTAAGATTCAGCAGTTGAACTTTCAGCTCCCGTCTGCATGGGTGTCATGAAGTTTGTCACTTCTGACTTGAGTAGCATGAAGTTGGCTTTGGAGAAGTTTTTTATGGAGGTTTCCTTACTGGGGGGTGGGGGTGGGATGTGGATGTTAAGGGTGATTGGTTATGGTCAGACGTGACTAACGAGGGCGTGACCATAGGTGTGGAGCATCGATTTCCCATGTTGGTAATGACCAGGTCTAGGATATTGGAGCCCCTGGTGGGACTATGGATTAGTTGATCCAGGTCGTTGGAATTTATGAATTCCAAGAACCGTTGAGCAAAGGTGTTGGTACATGAGTAGCTTTCCCAGTTAATGGCAGGGTAGTTAAAATCACCCAGTATTAGGGTGTTTGGTTCTATCTTAATATTTTCCAGTATGTTTAGAAAGGTGTAGTGAGAATCTTGGGGTATGGTGGGGGATCTGTAGCAAGCTACAATTTGGATTGCAGTCCTACCTAGTGTTAGTTGCACCTGGAGAATTTCAGACACATTGTGTTGGGCAACTAGCCTGGTGGTGTGAATATCCTTGGTGAATATTGACACTCCTCCACCTTTAGTGTTTCGGTCCTGCTTTGGTGGCCGAAAAGTGTGGTAAGAGTTGTAGCCTGGTATTGCAGGGGTGCTCTCTGGAGCCTTGAACCAGGTCTCAGTTACTGCACAGATATCAATGTTCTCCATTTTTAGGAGTGCCTCAAGAGAGTGCATTTTGAGGTTTAGACTTCTAGCATTGAGTAGCATTACCTTCAGATTTTGCATGCTTGTACCTGTTACGGTGGTGGTTTTGTTTTTTGAACTTTGCCTAAAAAGGCACTATAGGGGTGGCAAGAGCCTTAGCCAGTAACCTGAATCCCAGAGGTGACAGGTGCAGACCATCTCTGGCAAAGCATCATGGTCTGTCAATCATGTCGTCCCAGGCAGACAGATACTGGATCCCCTTTGAATGACACCAGAAGCTTAGCCAATTGTTGAAGTCAGTCATTTTGCCCTTATATTGTGGTATCATTCTGGGCGAAGGCAGGATGCTACTCAGTGCTAGGGTCATACCTGCCTGGGCCACATGATCCGAGAGCTCTTCCATGTCTCCTTTCATGTAGTCCAGGGAGGTACGTCTCAAGTCATTCACTCCAACATGGACAATGACAGAGTCATATTTGTACTTGTTGTGGAGTGACTTGAGTGCATGCGTTATGTGGCGGATCCTGGCACCCGACAGGCAGCTGACTGTAATTTTCTCCTTGTTCAACCTGGTGAGAGGGACATCAGTGTGCCGGACTATAGAGTCACTTATGACTAAAGTGTTAGGTACATTGTCTTGCCTTAGGGGCTGTTGCTAGGTGGCACACAGGTGTTTTGAACTATGTGACACTTTGGTTGTGATTGGTGTTTGTTTGCGTTTCAGCTTCAGAGGTCCTTGTTGCTTGGGCAGGTTACAGTTAAGGGCCTCTGCATATGTGGATTTAGTGTTGCTATATGTGGGTGTTGGTGGTGTGGGTTTAGAAGGGCTATGTGTTGCTTGAGGTGTAGTGTGGGTGTTAACCTTCTCCTCTTGACTGTCTAGCACAATCTTGGGTGGAGAGAGCTTTGCTTCCATTTTGGCTATGTAAGTGGCATCTCTCACAGGTTGTAGTGTTGGGTGGTAGGAGGAGAGGGTTGTCTGTGTACGAGGCAATTGCTGCATTGCCCCAGTATGCCCAGATTCGCCAGGTGGACAGGAGAAATCACCGGAAGCTGACCCTTGGACATGCCTGGTTTGATGCTTTTTTTTTTTTTTTTTGTAAAGTACAGGAGCTGTTTTCCCTTACCTTAGCAAGGTACTTTGCAATTATAGGCCGTTTAGTGCCTACTATTAATTTCTCCTTATTAACAAGGAGAGTTGAGTGCTTGTATCAGTTTAAGGTTTCCTAGTGCTTTCCAGCAGGTATTAGAGAAAGTGCTAGTCAAAGGGATGCTTAAAAGTAAGATGAAAAAAAATGCACACTGCAGTGTGCACTAGAGAAGGTAGACGTGAAAGTAGGCAACTTAAGTTTTACCTGTTTAAAAAGTTAAGGTTTAGTGGAGAGTTACTATTTTTAAAACAGCAAGATGGGTTGAAAGGGGTGGTCACTTTTGTATTCTGGTACTATGGAATACAGTAGGATGGCCAATAAATTTAAATAGTTGAAGGGGAGGGGTTTTTGATTTAGTGATTACTCACACAAGCCACTGAAAGTAGAGAGGAAATGAGATATATGGTCAGATTAACATAAGAGGCATGCAACTAGAAAGACAGTGGTATTTAACAAGACAACTATGACTGGATGGAGGGCGGGAAAAAAATTCTGCCTGACTCAGAAGAGAGAGAGAGTTGTGGTCTCTTTTGAAGTTTTAATATGCTGTTAAAGCAGAATTCAGGTAAAACACAAGGTAAAGAAAACAAACTACAGTATTTAAAATATACAAAATACAAAAAATAAAAGCAAACTAACCTTTCCTTAACAGCAAATTGTAGCAGAGTCTGGATGAGCCTTTCTGGTAAAGCCCATTGTACTTTGAAAAATGTTTTGTTTTTGACTCTTATTTCTGCTCAGAGAGTTTCTGAGCTCCAGGCTCTTATAGCCATTCCTCCTATTTTTTTTTTTTTGTTTTTGCACAGGGACAGGGTGTCATTGAATAAGTTAGTACAGCTCCCTTTCTTTTCCCTTGTGTGCTAGTGAGAAGGTCTTCCATACCTTGGATTTAAATAGACATCTCAGGTGCTGTTTGGATAAGAGTAAGGCTATTCATAAATCTGACCAGCTTTTTGTTTACTTTCATCCCAGGGCATTGAGTTTGCTGTTTCTAAGCAAATCATCTCCTCCTGGATATCTAAGGCCATTTATTTTTGTTGTTCTTTTCATTGCAAATCTTTGTCTACTTCTGTTAGAGCTTATTCAACTATGGCTGTTACCTCTTCTGGTGCTTTCTTCAAGGGGTTGGACACTAATTCAATCCCTGAATCTGCTACTTGGTCTTCAGTGCATACCTGTACCAAGCATTATACATTTGGATATGGTTTCTAGGGCCAGAGCAGGTTTTGCTAGAACCATTTTGTATGGTTTGTTGAGGGTTCTTTTCACCCTTCCACTTCCCATTCTGTTTCTTGAGCTTTCTTATTCTCCCTTTAGTAAAGAATACTGAAACGGAAGGACATACTACATGTGAGTACATTTTTACCATAACAGTAGATGCCCTTCTCTTTACTGTTGCAGTATTTGCTCCCTCCCTCCAACACCCTGATTTGTTCTGTTTTTTTGTTTGATTCCCCTCTGGCTGAGAATTTCCTGTTTTTCTTCTGTATTTTCTCCTTCTAGATTTGCATGGACTCTTGTCCTATGGAGACTGTTCTCTACATTTTTGGATAACCGCATCTGTATGTCACTTTTATGCTTTACATCCTGTGCGGAAGCATATGTGGGACATGCGGCATACACAAGATCATAAGGCTTTGGTATACTGGCCAAACGTTGGTCTGCCCTGAGTGGGAGATTCCTGTAGTAAAGAATACTTCCACAGTGAAGAGAAGGACATCTAATGTAATGGTAAGATTTTAGGCAACTACTTTCTCTCTTTCTTCTCAAGGAATTGAGTGGGATTCACCAGACTCTTCCTTTCTTGATGTCTGTACTTATTTAGGTCAAAGGGTCACTATTTTATCTCTGTTAACAGACACTGAAGTCCACAGTATGGATGACAGGATGTTAATTCCTTTCAGATACCAGTTCTATCAGTGTGCGCTGCAGGTTTTTCTTTCTGGTGTCAGAATAAAGGACTGAACCACAGTATAACAAAAGTACTAGTGTGTGTTCTTTTCTTTTTCTTTTTCATAAGGATAGAACAAGTCTTCATATCAGTCATTTCTTCATGCCTGAAGTGTTTTTTGAATTTGCCTTTAACTGCTCTGTCCAGTTACTTGCTTTTTTCAAAGCCCTCAAAACAATGGAAGAGTAGTTCTTTGTTCCTTAGATGTTCATAGACTGCTCATATTTTATTTAGAAAAGAAAAAATACCTGAGAAAATCCAGCCAGTAGTTTCCATAGGCACTTTTAAGCCCATTTTCTTTCCCACAAAAAGAGGCAGCCTATTTCCAGATGGACCTGAAATGTGAGTTTTCTCTGTTATACAGATTGTGATGATTCTCTTCTGTTGTACAAATGATGGCAACCAGCTTCCAGGAATAATTAAAGCCCATTGTAGAAGAGCAGTAGCTTCTTCAGGGACACTTTCGTGCAAGGCATAGACTCTAAAAAGTACAGTTTTGTACCTACCATAAATGTAGATGTTCGAGGATCTCCATTGCCGCAGTCCTTACATATGGGTACTCCGCTGTCCACAATCGGCCCGAATACCAAAGGGCTAGAACCGGCGTCGGTCATCGGCGCCCGAGACTGAAGTCAGTACGTGCCAGTACAAATGCGCATGACCGACGCCATAACCTCAGTCTTTCTTGCCCCAGATGTCAGAATACAAAAAACACCACCCAAACTCCAACCTAAAAAGAAAAGGGGGGAAGGAGGGAGGGAAAATTGGACTGCAGCAATGGAGATCCTCGAACATCTACATTTATGGTAGGTACAAAACTGTACTATGTTCTTCGTCTCCCATTGCTGCAGTCCTTACATATGGGTAGAATCCCAGAGCAACGGAAAAAAGGGAGGCTGGTCAACTAAATAGCATCAGGAGCTGCTGACATGCCCTGTAAGATTGCAGTGGCAAACCCAGCCCTAGACCTAGAATAAAGAGGTAAATGATAATGCTTTGTAAAGGTATGTACAGAACTCCAAGTAGCTGCTTCTAAAATGTCTGTAGTAGCTACCCCTCTCAAAAAAGCAGTAGTAGTGGCCGTAGCCCTAGTAGAATGAGGCCTGATCCCAACTGGAACATCCTTTCCATGATGAGAGTAACAAAACGCAATACAATGGCTAATCCACTTGGAAATAGTTTGTTTCGAGACAGCTTTCCCTCGTGAAGTCAAAGCAAAAGAAACAAATAATTGTTGAGACCTTCTGAACTCTTTGGTTCTGCTCAAATACCTTAACTGCCTATGTACATCCAAAGAATGCAAAACTTTTTCCCCTTCATTTTGGGGGTTAGCATAAAAAGTAGGCAAATGTATAGATTGGTTCAATGCCACATTAGAAATCACTTTAGGCAGAAAAGTAGGATTAGTACGTAAGGAAACTCTGTCATTGTGAAAAATCAGAAAAGGTTCCACTGCCATGAGGGCCTGTAATTCAGATACCCTTCTAGCAGAAGTAACAGCCAATAAAAAAGCAGTCTTCCAAGACAACAACTGCAATTCAGCTGTAGCTGCAGGTTCAAAAGGAGGCAGAGTCAGCTTTTCCAAAACAAAATTAAGATCCCAGGTAGGAGTAGGAGCCCTCCGTGGGGGTCTTATATTCTTTGCCCCTCTAAGAAACTGTTTAACCAATGGATGTGAAAATATCATAGTGAGCAGAAATAGCTGCAGCATGCACTTTTACAGAAGAGAAGGACAAACCCTTGTCCAATAAAACAGTCAAATATTGCAATGTACAACTCAAATTAGGCAATTCGACATCAAAGCCTTTAGCTGAACTCCAAAGAAAAAATCTCTTCCATTTACCAGCATAAACTTTTCGAGTACTAGGACGCCTGGCTTCCAAAATAACATCCAGAACTTGTTGAGGGAGCCGAAGGTCCTCCTTCTCTAAAACAGAATGCGCCAGGCTGTCAGGTGTAGGGATTGCACCCTGACATTGAGAAAATGATTGTTTTCCGGAGACAGTAAGTGAGGAATCTGTGGTAATGGCCAAGGTGGTACATGAATTAAGCTCCTCAACAGAGGGTACCAATGCTGACGAGGCCAATCCGGTGCTATAAGGATCATGCAAGGTTTGTCCCTCCTGACTTTCAACAGCACCTTTGGAAGAAGAGGCAAAGGAGGAAAAGCATACTCGTGAAGGTTGCTCCAACTGAAGGATAGTGCATCTATTTTCCAGGCTTTTGGATGAAATAGCCTTGTGCAAAACAGTGGCAGTTGGAAATTCAGAGGAGAAGCGAACAGATCTATGTCCGGAGTTCCCCAAGCCATTGTCAACTGAAGAAATACCTGAGGGTCCAACTTCCATTCGTGAGGATCCACAATCTGTCTGCTCAGAACATCTGCTAAAGAATTTTGTGCTCCTGGCAGAAACTGTGCTCGAAGAGTGATGTGCAGATTCAAAGCAGTTTCCCATAACAGCATTGCTTGTCTGCAAAGAGGGTAAGAATGAGTTACCCCTTGCTTGTTGATGTACCACATGACAGTCGTGTTGTCTGTTCGAATCAACACCAGTCCTGGTTGAAGTAGGCTCTTGAATTCTTCCAAAGCAAATTGAACTGCCAGCATCTCTTTCATGTTGATATGCAAGTGAAGTAGCTCTGGGGGCCAAAGGTTTTGAATCCATTTTCCTCTGAAATGAGCTCCCCAGGCTGACTCCGAGGCGTCTGTCGTTAATATCTGACTTGCCTCTGGTAGGGTCACAGAGAGCCCCTTGTTTAGGTGACATTCCTGAGCCCACCACAGAAATTCTTTCTGAATGCAAGGTAGAATCCGAATGACAGTGTCCAAATCGTGGCAGTGTTGAGTCCAAACGCTTTTGAGATACCATTGTAGCTTCCTCATATGCAGTTTGGCATTGGGAAGTACTAGAATGCAAGATGCCATGAACCCCAAGGCTTGAAGGACTGTCCTTGCAGTCAGCCTGGACATTACTGATAGCTGTTGGAAGTATAGGTGAAGATTTCTTTGTTTGTCCAGGGTAAGAAATGCCATCTGAGCAGCTGTATTCAGTTTCACACCCAGAAAACACATCTCTTGTGAGGGTACTAGACTGGACTTTATTTCGTTCACAGAATACCCTAGGCATCTTAAAACTGTCATTACATACTGCAGATGTTGAAGAAGTTCGTGCTTGCCTTGAGCCAGAATCAAACAGTCGTCCAGATAAGGATAAATTTGAATCCCTGTTGGTCTGAGAAAAGCTATTACTGGAGCCAGGACTTTTGTGAATACCCTGGGCGCAGTAGACAAGCCAAAGGGCAATGCAGAGAACTGATAATGCAAATTCCCATTCCGAAATCTCAGGAATTTCCTGCAACTGGGCCTGATAGGAATGTAAAGATAGGCCTCTTTGAGATCCAGAGTCACCATCCAGTGATCTTTGCCCAGCATAGGTAACAGCTGTTGCAGCTAACATCTTGAATTTTGGAATTTCCAGAAAGGTATTTAGAATGGACAAGTCCAGAATTGGCCTCCATGTATTTCCTTTCTTTGGCACTAAGAAAAGACGGGAATAAAACCCTGTGCCTCTTTCTGCAGAAGGTACTTCCTGTATTGCTCCCAACTGAAGCAGAGAAGAAATTTGTGTCTGTGCTTCCAGTCTTTGCTGATGAGGCACATCCGGCATACCTTTGAAAGGAGGGAATGTGTGAAAATAAAATTTGTAGCCTCGATTTATTATGTCCAATACCCATTTGTCTTGGGTAACCAAATGCCAATTCCTTTTGAAAAGTCTCAGCTTTCCTCCTAGAGGGGCTGCCAGCAAGGCAGAGTCCGGCAGCTGAAGACACGGGTCATTGGGTCTGTTTCCGAAAGGACTGACCCCTGCCCTCCCCGGCAGAAGGGGTAGAAGAACTCAAAGACCTAGAAGTAACAGGGCCCTGAGAGGAAGCCCTATCTCTACCTCGCCACGACCTGCCCCTAGAGTGATAATCCGAAGAGGGGAAAGACCATCCCTTAGCAGGCCAATTCCTACTGAACTTAGGGGGGCTGAACCTGTAAAAAGTCCTTAACTGTCTGCATAGACTTAGCTTTTTCCTCCATTTTTTTCAAAACTGATTCTACTGGAGGACCAAAAAGAACATCAGATTGTAGAGGAGCATCCATAATTCGAGCCTTAACATGCTCTGACAAGGTCTGATCTTTAAGCCAAGCATGCCTACGAACAACTGAACTAGTAGCAGCCACCCTGGAAGAAGCCTGTAAAGCATCAAAACCACACTGCAAAGAATGCTTACCAACTTGGTCTGAAGCATGCACTAAATCCTGAAGCTCCTTACATTCAATACCCTCAGCTAAAGCATCAACTTTACATTTCAATTGGCCCAGCAAATAATTTTGATACCGGAGCATATGAAACTGACAATTTAAAGCTCTCATAGCCAAAGTAGAAGAGCTATACAGTTTTTTACCCCACCTATCCAGGGCCCTAGCATCCTTGTCCAGAGGAACTGGATTCTTAACCACAGAAGCCCTAACACCTTTGGGGCCTTGAGTAATAGTTTCTGGATCAGCCCTAGGACTCTTATATAAGTACTTGTGAGCTTCCGGAACCCTGTAGTATCTAT
Organism: Protopterus annectens; assembly: GCF_019279795.1. Lineage (NCBI taxonomy): Eukaryota > Metazoa > Chordata > Ceratodontiformes > Protopteridae > Protopterus > Protopterus annectens. The sequence goes on along the minus strand of NC_056727.1, from coordinate 110,814,089 downwards.
CTGGTTTAACCGGGGCAGGAGGCAGAGAATCTGGGTTAAGGGCAGCCTCAGAAAATACATCCTGAACAACATCCAATACAGGGGGAATAGCCAAGGGCCTATGCTGAGGCAAAAACAAGAATTCTCTTAGTCTTTTACGAGAATCAGAATAATCCTGGCCCTCCCATTTGAAATGTTCCCTCATGGAATGCAAAGTCTCAGAGAAAGAAAAATCTTCTGGAGGGGACGAGAGGAGTAGTGTCCTCAGCCTCCAAATCAGAATAGGGAGGGAAATCCTGAAGTTCTTCTACAGAGGAATCTGACTCATTGGAAGACTGAACCAAACCCTCCAACTCTGTCTCTACCCTGGGCCTCTTCGCAGGAGGGGGCATAGAACCCCTAATTAAAGTAATCAAATCTTCAGCCATTTTTAACATGTGCTTCCTAGGAGCTGGACCCTGGGGACTAGCACCAGCAGGGGCAGACTTAGACTTAGAATGGGCTTTGCTTTGAGAAGGAGGAGGCCCAACTACCCTATGAGGGGAGGGAACCACTGACATCAGAGAAGCACCCTCAGCCTGGCCTAACACAGGAGAAGCCACTTCCTGCAGTAACAAAGGCTCCCCTTGAGACTCAGGTAAACTTTCAGAAGGAGCCGCTGAAGTAGCCAGTGGTACTACAGAACCGGCGTCCGGAGTGGACGACTCATCCAGTTTGGACCGCAAAGACTTTTCTTTGCGTTTCTTAGAAGAACCAGTCGCCGGAGAATCCGACGGCATGTTGTAATTACAACGTTTACCAAACACCAGCCTAGCACAGTCCAACCGACGTTTAATAGTGCGCTTGTTAAAAGTAGCACAAAAGCGACACCCAACAACGTCGTGCTCAGGCCCTAAACAAGGAATGCAGAGTGAATGGTAATCCCTATGAGGAATCTGTTTCCCACAAGAAATACAGTTATTAACTTTTTCTGACATCCGGCAATACTGAGGCAAGAAAAAGACAAAAGTGTCCCCAACGGGGTACTTAGCCCAACTTGGTCTCCGGTCTGAAACTCGAAAACCGACAATTCCAGAACGCCGAACGGCACTTGCAAATGCTGCTTCTGCTAAGGACCATGCGGCAAGAAAGACTGAGGTTATGGCGTCGGTCATGCGCATTTGTACTGGTACGTACTGACGTCAGTCTCGGGCGCCGATGACCGACGCCGGTTCTAGCCCTTTGGTATTCGGGCCGATTGTGGACAGCGGAGTACCCATATGTAAGGACTGCAGCAATGGGAGACGAAGAACATCCATTCTTGAAGCATGCCTGAAGTTCACACCTTCATTTGGCATTGCAATCTGGCTGTTCAATCTAGAGCAAGCGCTGGATTTGCTAAGGCTTCCTTTCATAGCATCCTAAATTCTGAGGTGACATCCTGTTCTCCAGCCAATTTGTCTGTGCTCTGGGAGTCATCCCAGATGTTAATAACACTGTAGGAGTGATCTGATAAAGAATGTGGTGTAGTTTTGCAGGTAATTTACCATAATAGTAGAATAGATCACTATTGGGGATATCGACATCCTCCCTCTATCACCTGTAGGGGCATTCTGTTCATGTTTACCACCTTTTGACCTGGGTGGGATATTTCCTAATTTCTTTCCTTTCTAATCCCTAAAACTTCCTGGACACTCAGAATTTACCTTTTGTTTAAATACTAGTATACCAGGGATCTCACACTACTTCAGAAGGTTAATCCTTTGTCTACCTTTTTTTTATTACGGCTCAAACGCTGTGAAGAATGGAGTGGATATACATATCAGCCTGCTGGCAGGTGCTTTAGGTGGACATAACCTTTTTGGGGGATCGATCCTGAGCTTTGGAAAGCTAGCTGGACAGACAGCATCTTTGCGGAGGAAAGTCCCAGGTACTATCAGTACTGCAACAGTGATCTATTCAAACATGTATCATTAAAGTAACCTACCCACACAATTGCATCTAGATTACTTAGCTCAAGTCTTGAGTCTTTTGTCTTGTTTAGTGGTGTAGTATTGATTCTGACAGATAAGAGTGATAGGAGCGCTGTCTGACAATAGGTTTTCATTCAAAGTTGAGGTGTCAGCCATGGTCAGCCTTTGTCTTTTTTTTCTATCTAAAGATCAGTTGTGGGCTCAACCACCTCCTTCTGGATAAAGGCCTCAATGTTGCTCTTCATTCTGTGGTTCATTCCTGACTTTAATTAATGTCATGCCATGTATGTGTGAATGTTCATCGTGCATACAGCTGCAGTAATCACAGATGGGTTTTCAGCCGTCAGGCGGTCCCTCGGTCGGCCGAATTCCAAAGTCTTGGTCCGGCGTTGGTTGTCGTCGCTTACTCTTCTGACGTCAGCGAGGCCAGAGTATATAAGACACAGCCGACGCCATGTTCTTCAGTCTTTTTTGCCGCGCGGTGCCCGAAGCAGAAGCAATTCGCAAGTACCGGTCGGCCAGCTCCTGAATTACGAAAAAATTGGAAACCGAAGTCTTCATTAAAGCTAAGTACCCCGTTGGGGAAACTTTTCTTGCCTCAGACCAATGTCAGAAAAAGTTAATAATTGTATTTCTTGTGGGAAGCAAATACCGCATAAGGATTTCCATTCCCTTTGCATACCTTGTTTGGGCCCAGACCACGACGTCTCGGGCTGTCGCTTTTGCGCTACCTTCAATAAACGCACTATTAAGCATCGGGCGGAGTTCGCCCAACACTACTTTGGTAAAGCTTTTGATTATAAAATGTCGTTGGACACTCCGACTACCGTTTTGTCCAAAAAACGCAAGGAAAAGGACCGACACGCGAGGCCCACGGTCCCCGCCAAAACAGGCTCCACGTGGTCCGGTTCTCAGCGAGACGCCTTTGCAGTCCCTGACTACCGACGACACTCCTTTGGCGGTGTCTTCTGTACCCGAGACCGCTGGGTCCTCGGCCCTTTCCCAGACTACTACCGAAGCCCCTGCTAATGTCGAGCCTACAAATGTGGACAGGTCCACCTCCACCCATGGTGTATTTAGGCCCTCATCTTCATTTTCAATTAAGACCTTTACTAAATCCAAAGCAGCCAGGCATCCCACGAGGCCTGTTGCACAGGGCCCATCTTCAGGACCCATGCCTAAAAAACAGATGCTAAAAATGGCTGAGGATTTAATTACTCTTATCAGAGGTTCTCAACCCCCTCCTGACAAGAGACCCAGAGTGGAGGAAGATTCTCCCTCTTCTGATCAGGGATCCATTTTATCAGAACATTCTGATGCAGAGGAACACTCTTACTCTCCTTTTGAGGATTTGGATGCAGAACAGTCCATTCCTTCGGTATCCCCTCCTGAGGATTTTTCCTTTGGGGAAACCTTGCACACCTTGAGGGAACACTTCCATTGGGAAGGCCAAGACTTTTCAGATTCCAAGAAAAGACTTGGGGAATTTCTTTGGTTACCTCAACACAGACCTCTGGCTATACCCCCTGTTTTAGACATACTGGATGATGTCTATTCGGAGGCTTGTCTTAACCCTGATTCTCTGCCTCCTGCACCAGTCAAACCTAATAGGTATTACAGAGTACCCAGCTCTCACCAATTTCTCTTCAAAAGCCATAATGCTGACCCTGAAACCATTTCACAAGGCCCCAAGGGATTGAAGGCCTCCACTGCCAAGAATCCACTTCCTGCAGAAAGGGAATCCAGATCTTTAGAAAGGTGGGGTAAAAAGGTATATACCTCGGCCACCCTAGCCATGAGGGCATTAAACTGACAGTTTCATATGATTAAATATCAACAGTTCCTGTTATCACAATTAAGGAACAAAATGTCTCAACCTGAACAACCAGATTTAAAAGAGTTACAGGATATGATGCATAGTGCAGAGCAAGTGGGTAAACACACCTTACAATGTGGTTATGATGCCCTAGAGGCCTCCAGCAGAGCGGCTGCTACCGGATCAGTCATTCGCAGACATGCCTGGCTTAGGGAACACAATTTGCCTGATCATGTGAAAGCTAAACTTCTAGATGCTCCTTTACAAAAGGATGTACTATTTGGTACTAATGCTGAGGAGATACTACGGAAAATGGAAGAAAAAGCCAAATCTATGCAAACTGTCAAAGCTTTCTTACAGGTCCAACCACCACGTTTTAGCAGAAATTGGCCTTCAAAAAACTGGTCCTTTCCAGCCACTGACAAGCCCCAAAGAGGTAGATACAGACGCATAAGGGGCAGAGGGCAATCACAAGGATCATATAGAGGCAGACAATGGCAAACTCCAGCACCAAGAGGTGGTGAAGACAGTGCACAACAATACAGGAAGCAAACCCAATGACTCCCTCATTTCCATGCCAAGCATGTCTCAGCTGGCAGCACCTTTGGGAGGGAAACTAGCATTATTTGCAAGCAATTGGCATATTGTCACAACAGACAAATGGATACTGGACATTATAAACAGAGGCTACAAATTTCAATTTCACACTCTTCCAAAAATGAGAGGCATGCCAAACCTGCCACAAAATCAAAGGGCAGAGGCACAACTGCAAATTTCAAAGCTCATAAACATGAGAGCTATTCAAAAGGTACCTACGCACCAACAAGGTCTCAAGGTTTTTATTCAAGACTTTTTCTGGTACCAAGGAAAGGAACCGACTGGAGACCCATGTTGGACTTATCCATCCTAAACACATTTCTACTCGTACCAAAATTCAAGATGCTCACATTACAGCAACTTCTTCCCATGCTGGGCAAGGAGTTTTGGCTGGTAACATTGGACCTCAAGGAGGCATACCTGCATGTCCCAATCAGACAAAGCTGCAGAAGATACCTCAGATTTCTTGCAGGTTCAATCCACTATCAGTTCTCTGCATTGCCCTTTGGCTTATCTACTGCTCCTAGAGTATTCACAAAGTGCCTGGCATCAGTGATTGCCTACTGCAGACTTCAAGGGATACAAATTTACCCTTATCTGGACGACTGCCTGATCCAAGCGGACAGCAAACACATACTTCTGGAACATCTGGCATATGTGACACGGTTACTGCTTTCTCTGGGATATACAATCAACAAAGAGAAATCAAGGCTAACACCATCTCAGAAAATAACCTTCCTGGGTGCCAACTTGGACACAAACACCCAGATGGCATATCTTACGCCAGAAAAACAGGGGCAACTATCTCAGTACTTCAAAATACTAGCAAAAAGTACCAGGCTTACTGCAAGGAAAATCCTGCAGGCTCGGGGATTCATGGCATCTTGCATTCTTCTAATCCCATGTGCAAAGCTACATATGAGGAAACTTCAATGGTACCTAAAAAATCTATGGTCTCAACACAGTCACAACTTGGAAACAATAATACCAATAATTCCATGTTTGCAAAAGGAATTTCTATGGTGGGCCCAAGCATGTCAAGTAAACACAGGCCTTCCATTCTGCAAGCCTCAAGCAAAACAAGTCATAACCACAGACGCCTCAGATTACGCCTGGGGGGCGCACATGAAGGACAGGTGCATTCAGGGCAGATGGTCCCAAAAGGAAAAGCACCTTCACATCAATCAAAAAGAAATGCTAGCAGTAATAAATGCAATTACAGCTTTCAAGGACTTCCTGCATCCAGGACAATTACTGATAAGAACAGACAACACCACAGTAATGTGGTACATAAACAAACAAGGAGAAACACATTCATACCCCTTGTGCAGACTAGCCATGACTCTTTGGAACTTGGCTCTGGAAAGACAAATCGAACTTCAAGCACAGTACTTGCCAGGATTGGAAAACACACTGGCAGACAATCTAAGCAGAAATATGACAGATCCACACGAATGGAAGTTACATCCTCAGGTGTTTACAGAAATAATCCAAGCGTGGGGGAGGCCAGACATAGATCTTTTTGCCTCCCACAGGAATCATCAATTGGAAAAGTTTTGTTCAAGGACCTTTCATCCAAAGGCCTGGAGAGTGGACGCCCTTTCATTCAGTTGGACAGCATGGACAGTTTACGCATTCCCACCTCTGCCTCTTCTGCCCAAGGTGCTTTTGAAAGCAAGAACAGACAAACCGAGGATGATACTGATTGCTCCAGATTGGCCAAGGCAACACTGGTACCCACTCCTGAGGAGCCTAACACATACTCCTCCCTGGTCCCTGCCTCTAATGCCTCTTCTGCTGACTCAGCACAGCTACAAAACTCTTCACAGTCAGCTGAAAACACTCAATCTCGCTGCATGGAAAATTCCTTAACACCACAACAGACCCTACTCTCCAAGGAGGTGCAGGATGTCATTTTGGAGGCCAGAAGGCCATCTACTAGAAAAGCTTACTCCGCAAAATGGAAGCGGTTTTGCTCTTGGAATGAGAAAAGAGGCCAGGACCCTAGAAAACTGAACTTGCCTCAGGTATTACAGTATCTAGCTGAGCTGCTGAACAGTGGACTTTCATTTTCTTCCATAAAAATACATGCCTCAGCCATTTCTGCAGAATTCGACACGGATCCCCCTTTATTTTCTCACCCACTCTTACGACAGTTCCTCAGAGGGGCTAAGAATATAAGACCTCCAAGGAAGCAACCAATACCAGCCTGGGACCTTAATTACATACTAGAAAAATTAACATTGCCTCCTTTTGAACCAGCTGCCTCAACAGATTTGCAATATTTGTCCTGGAAAACAGCCTTCCTTCTGGCCATCACTTCAGCTTGTAGGGTTTCTGAACTACAGGCCCTCATGGCGGTGCAGCCCTTCCTCATTTTCCATCAGGACAGGGTTTCCCTTCGTACCAACCCATCATTTATGCCAAAAGTGGTATCCAGGGTAGCCTTAAATCAAGCCATACACCTCCCTACCTTTTATCCCAATCCTCAAAACAAAGGGGAAAGGCTGCTACACTCTTTAGACATCCATAGGCAGCTACATTATTATTTGGACAGAACAAAGTCCTTCAGGAAATCAGAACAACTTTTGTGTCCTATGCTGTAGGGGCTCAAGGGAAACCAGTTACAAAACAGACTATTTCCAAGTGGATTGGCCACTGCATACGGTTTTGTTATTCCTATCATGGGAAATCTGTTCCTACAGGTATCAGATCTCACTCCACCAGGGCCACAGCTACCTCTGCAGCCTTCCTCAGAGGAGTTCCTACCAAAGATATTTTGGAGGCAGCCACTTGGAGTTCTGTACATACCTTCACAAAACACTACCACCTGCCTTTATATTCCAGAACAAGAGCAGGCTTTGCCACTGCTGTTTTGCAGGGCATTCTGGCTCAACCCAGTTCCTCCTAGTACCTACCACCCTATGCATAGCTTTGGGACTCTACCCATCTGTGATTACTGCAGCTGTATGCACGATGAACATAGTACAGTTTTGTACCTACCATAAATTTAGATGTTCGAGTGCTAATACAGCTGCAGTACAGGTTTCCCTCCCTCCTTCCCCACTTGGTAAAGGCATGGGGCCTAACAACCTCTTCATACAACCTAACTGGGTTATCCTGCTATGTTTTATTTGCTTGCATCCACTGATTTTGGATTATATTGCATTGCTTGTATATGTATATAAGCATTATTTATGTATTGCCTTCCTTTTGGGGGCACCTGACATCTGGGGCAAGAAAGACTGAAGAACATGGCGTCGGCTGTGTCTTATATACTCTGGCCTCGCTGACGTCAGAAGAGTAAGCGACGACAACCGACGCCGGACCAAGACTTTGGAATTCGGCTGACCGAGGGACCGCCTGACGGCTGAAAACCCATCTGTGATTACTGCAGCTGTATTAGCACTCGAACATCTACATTTATGGTAGGTACAAAACTGTACTTTGTCTGGTTAAGTTGACTGCAGTAGGAACCTAATGCTTCTGTAGGTTTCTGATTGGAATTCCTTTTTTTTACCCTCCTACATCTTTTTTTTTTTTTTTATCCTTGCCTTGTTGACCATCAAACCCCCCCCCCCCATATCAAGCCCAAAACCATTTGTTTCTTAGTGGTGGGGATCAACAAATCCACTAGGGCAGCCATGAAGGTTGCTTGTGCCCTTGCCAGAATCTCAACTATGACGACATTTTATAGCCTAATTCCCTCACCCAGGCAGCATGACACATGACTCTCTCCTCTGTGGGGGCCATACTACCCTCCATTTCTGAAAGTGCATGCTGCTGTACACATGCTCAATGGCTACCACTAGTCAGCATCTTGGTGTGCCACACAACCACCAACCCTTCCTCTAAAGGATCATACAGCATTGGGCCTGCTTTGTCACTAATTGAACTCTGGTCATCTGTGCTGTAGTCAAGACATTTTATCTTATAGGCCACCTGGCTGGCAGAATGGATTTACTTTTTTGTTTCTTATGCCTGATGTTCTTCATGTTTCACTGTTGCAGTCATCACATTTGGGTTATCCCTGCTGGGGTAGCCCTCGGCCGGCCTGAATACCAAAGACTTAGTATTTCTGCGCTGGTTGCTGTCGCTTGAAGACTGACGTCAGGGGTATAAAGGAAGGCAGCCAACGCCATTACATCAGTCTTTTTTTGCTGTGGAGCCTGAAGCAGAAGCAGTTTGCATGATTGCTGGTCGGCTGCTACCTGAGTTTCATTTCCAAATTGAAGGTGAAATCTTCGAAAGCTAAGTACCCTGTTGGGGATCCTTTTTTTCTTGCACTAACCGATGTCAGAAAAAGTTAATAATTGTTTCACCTGTGGAAAGCAAATACCACATTGGGACTTCATTCCTACTGCGTCACTTGTCTAGGCCCAGACCATGACGTCCTTCATTGTCAGTTCTGTGCTTTAACACCAGAACTATTCATTGTCAGGGCCTTAATGTAGCCAGATATTTCCGTTTGCAGTCCTCGAATTCCAATATGGCTTCTGTAAGCCATCCGACAGCAGACCTTCTGAAAAAGTGTAAAGGTAAAGACAGAGACAGACTACACAGGACTAAACATTCTGATGACGCTACCGCCAAGCTGGTCATCAGTCCTCCAGAATTCAGTGAGGCACTTTCACAGCCCCTGATGCCTGCTTCAGTTAATTTGCAGGCCTCTACCGAGACCCTTTCGGAGTCCAGTATGCTGCAGAACTCTTCTTCATCTAAGGATCCTGCGGTCGTCTCTACCCTGGATAGGTCCAGAGCCACTGTGTAGGCACCGGCTCCTGAGGAAGTCCTTCACAACACCGAATCCAGACATAAACCGATGCCTTCTTTCGCGGCTACGTTCTTTCTAAACTAACTGAGTTCCTTAGGCCCAGGGGTTGAACCACCCCCAAGAAACCAACTTCCAGACATTCTTTGGTGCCTGTTACCTTGCCTCAGTCACAAATGCTTAGAATGGCAGAAGACCTTATCATGCTGATTAGGGGAAACCAAGCCACTCCCTTAAAGGAAGAGATCTTTCTCCAGAAGTTTTGTCTGAACAAGAGTCAGATGAATCTGATGCATCTGACTATGAAGACATGCAGCCCCTCTCTACATATGAGGATTCTGATGCAGAGGAATCTATTCCTTCAGCCTCTCCCCCAGAGGATTTTTCCTTTGGGGGAACCCTGCATACTTTAAGGGAGCATTTCAAATGGGAGAGTCAAAACTACCCACAGTCTAAAAAGCGACTCTGAGAGTTCCTGAACCTTCCACAGCACAGGCTCTTAGCCATCCCCCCAGTCCTAGATGTGGTAGATGATGCCCTTCCTTGAATCCAGCTTGATTCCAGACACCCTCCTTCCTACTCCCAGAAAGCCGGACAGGTACTACAGAGTCCCTGACTTTCACAAATATCTCTTTAAAACCCAACAGCGGACCTTCAGGTCATTACTCAAGGCCCAAAAGGGGTTAAAGCTACTTCAACTAAGAATCCCACCCCCTCTGACAGGGATTCCAGAGCACTGGACAGATGGGATAAAAAAGTATACACCTCAGCTACTCTTGCAATCAAGGCACTCAGTTGTCTTAGTTCCGTATGCTTAAATATCAGCAACATACCTTGGAACTCCTTAAACAAAAATTTCCTCCTTTCCTGCATGGGCAGAATCTAAAGATTTACAGGAATTAATGCACCCTGCTGGTCAAGTAACTAAACACACTTTGCACTGCGGTTTTGACGCCCTAGAAGCTTCTTGTAGGACAGCAGTCATTGGAAGACACGCATGGCTTAAGGAACAACCCCTGCCAGACCATGTCAAATCAAAATTGTTGGATGCACCCTTGCACAAAGGTAACTCATTTGGTACTAAAGAAGAAGAGGTGTTAAAAACGATGGAAGAAAAAGTAAAATCTATGCAAACTGTTAAAGATTTCTTACAGGTACATCCCCCTAGGTTCAGCAGGCATTTTCCTTCCAAGCACTGGTCCTTTCCTGCACCTAATAAACAGGCCCAGCCTAGGCCCCGTGGAAACAGACCTCTAAGACAGCAGTCCCATGGTTTGCAGAGATCTAAACAGTGGACTGCCTCCACTTCAAAACCAAGGAGTTCTAAGCCACCCCCTTATGGCAAAATCTCACAATGACTCACCCCCTCCCTACCTCGCCTCTGCCAACCATCACATACCCCTAGGAGGAAAACTCTCCTTTCACTCAAGCACCTGGGCCACCATTACCAAGGACCAATGGGTTCTGAACATTGTGTCTCAGGGGTACAAATTCTCCTTCCACACTCTTCCAAACCCCAAAGGGTTCCCAGATATACCTCCAAATCAGTGGGTAGAGGCTCAAAAGCAAATCCATACCCTGCTCTCCTTGGGAGCAGTAGAACACATTCCTGCAGAGCAGATAGGCGAAGGCTTCTACTCCAGACTTTTTCTTTTACCCAGAAAAGAGAGCACCTGGCGCCCCATCCCTCTGTCTGTCCATTCTAAACACCTTCCTGGTGATCCCAAAATTCAAAATGCTCACCCTCCTGCAGCTGCTACCCATGCTGTCCAAGGATGCTTGACTAGTCACCCTGGACCTAAAAGAGGTCTACCTCCACATTCCCATCAGGGAATCTTGCAGAAAATATCTTCACTTCAGGGCAGGATCTCAACACTTTCAGTTCTCTGCACTTCCCTTTGGCTTATCTACTGCTTCCAGAGTTTTCACAAAGTGCCTGCCTCCGGCCCTTGCTTTTTGCAGACAAAGAAATGGTCAAATTTATCCCTACTTAGACGGCTGCCTTATTCAGGCAGACAGCCAGGAAAAGCTGCTCAAAGACCTGGCCTTTGTAAAGGACCTACTAACCTCCTTAGGGTACAGAATCAATGAAAAGAAATCCAAACAGGTACCCACCAAAAGGATAATCTTCCTGGGAGCAAGTCTGGACACAGCATCCCTGATGGCATGCCTAACACCAGACAAACAAAGTTTCCTATCAGCTTACTTCCCTCAGCTGGCCACCAGGCCCCAGCTTTCTGCAAGGGAAATCCTGCAAGCCCTGAGGTTCATGGCATCTTGCACACTCCTTATTCCATATGCCAGACTACATATGAGGAAACTTCAGTGGTACCTAAAGAGCCTTTGGTGTCAACACTCTCAAGATCTGGAAACTCCTTTTACCTATTATTCCTTGCCTGAGAGAGGAATTTCGTTGGTGAGTAACAGCCTGCTCCCACAACAAGGGACTGCCCTTCTCCCCACACCCCACCACAGATGCATCAGACTGTGCTTGGGGTGCACACCTGGACGACAGGTGCATACAGGATCAATGGAACCCCCAGCAACTACCTCTGCACATCATTCTAAAAGAGATGATGGCTGTGCAGCAGGCTTTGATAGCTTTCAAACCCCTTCTCTCTCCAGGGGTTCTCCTGGTCAAAACAGACAACACCACAGTGATGTGGTACATCAACAAGCAGGGAGGGACACACTCCCACCTGCTGTGCAGGCTGGCCATGACCCTTTGGTTCACAGCCTCTTCCATGTATCTACACCTGTTAGCACAATACCTGCCAGGCTCTCTCAACTCCCTGGCAGACCAATTAAACAGAAAACTGTTGGACCTCCATGAGTGGCAGCTCAACAGAAACACCTTCTTATAACTCAGAAATGGGGAACCCCGGAGGTCGACCTCTTTGCCTCCCACAACAACCATCAGCTCAGCAAATTCTGCACCAGGGAGCATCACTGCATGGCATGGAAAGTAGATTCCCTGTCCTTCCCCGGGTAAACCTCTCGGTCTATGTCTTTCCTCCCCTACCTCTCATTCCCAAGGTACTGATCAAAATAAGGGAGGAAAAACCAAGGACCATTCTCATAGCCCCAGACTGGGCCAGACAGCACTGATACCCCTTGCTGCACAGCTTGTCCCCATTGCCCCATGGAATCTTCTTCAGATTCCCAACCTCCTAACCCAGAGAGCAGGGGAATTCATGCACCCCCAATTGCAGACACTCAGTTTGGCAGCTTGCCTTATAACTTGACTCCTGACCTCCTCAGTAAACAGGTTCTGGATGTTATCAGAGAGGCCAGACGCCCTAGAACCAGAAAGTCTTATTCAGATAAATGGAAAAGGTTCTGCACCTGGATCCAGGCTAAGGGAGCCAATGTGGAACAGCCCTCCAACCCTCTCATCCCGGATTACTTAGCTGACCCTACTATACAGTGGTCTCTCTTTCTCCTCTATAAAAATTCACGTCTTTGCTATTTCTGCTCATTTTCCCACTGAGCAGCCTCTTTTTTTCACACACTCTGATCAAGCAGTGCCTCAGAGGGGCTAACAACCTGAGCCCTCCCCCCATAAGGGCATCAACACTGGCTTGGGACCTTAACTTTGTCTTGGAAAAGCTCACTCTGCCTCCATTCGAACCAGCTTCTTCTGCAGAGCTAACATTTCTCTCTTGGAAGACAGCCTTCCTCCTGGCCATCATTTCAGCCAGAAGAGTCTCTGATCTCCAAGCACTTATGGCAGTGGAACTCTTCATCATCTTCCATGCAGACAGGGTATCCCTCAGAACTAATCCATCCTTCATGCCCAAGGTGGTATCCAGCGTGACTCTCAAACCAATCCATCAATTTGCCCACCTTCTTTCCTAACCCTCAAAACAAGGGGGAAAGGATTCCGCACTCTCTAGATGTGCACAGACAGCTCAGATACTATCTGTACAGGACTAAACCCTTCAGCATATCTGATCAACTGCTGGTTAGCTTTGCTTCAGGGGCAGAGGCAAAGCCATCTCCAAGCAAACCATTTCCAAATGGATAGCACACTGCATCCATTTCTGCTACAACCAGCATGGCAAGCCTCCCCCCCAAGAGGGTCAGGACCCACTCCACTAGAGCAGCCTCCACCTCTGCAGCATTCCTCAGAGGAGTCCCCACCAGGGGCATCCTGGAGGCTGCCACCTGGACATCTGTTCACACCTTTACCAAACATTACCACTTGCCTCTCTCTTCTAAATCCAGGGCAGGTTTTGCCTCTGCAGTCTTGCAGGGCATGCTAGCCAGCCTCTAGATGTTCTTCATCTCACATTGCTGCAGTCCTTACACTTGGGTAGTCCGCTGTCCTCGGTCGGCCCGAATATCAAAGTATAAGGCTGACGTCGGTCAAGGCGCATTAGACTGACATCAGGACGTCAGGGTACAAATGCGCATGACCGACGTCATATCCTCAGCCTTTTTTGCTGCATGGTCCGATGCAGAAGCAGCGTTGCAAGTGCCGTTCGGCGTTCTGAAATTTTTCGAATTCGGAGTTTCAGACCGAGTCAAAGTTGGCTAAGTACCCGTTAGAATATTTTAGTTTTTTCTTGCCTCAGTGGTTTACCGGATGTCAGAAAAAGTGAATAACTGTATTTCTTGTGGGAAACAGATACCGCATAGAGATTATCATACTTTGTGTATTCCTTGTTTGGGGCCTGAGCACGACGTTGTTGGGTGTCGCTTTTGTGCTAGGTTCAATAAGCGCACTATAAAGCGAAGGTTAGATTGTGCCAGGTTAGTCTTCGGGAAGCGGTGCAATTATAATATGCCGCCGGATGCCCGGCCCGCTTCTTCAAGAAGCGCAAAGACAAGGCTGCTAAGCCCAGACAGGAGGAGTCGTCCGCACGGACGCCGGTTCTTTGGAGGTGTCGGTGGAACCGGGGTTCCGCCGGAGGTTTCTCTGGAGTCCCAAGGGAGACTTTGTTATTGCAGGATGTGGCCTCTCAGGAGGCAGGTCAGGCTGAAGGGGCTTCTCAGGTTACTGTACTCCCTCCCTTCCTAGGGTGGTTAGGCCCTCTCCTTCTGTTTCCAAGGCTTCTCCCAGAGGCAGGCCAGGTTTAGCTTCTGGGGGTGTCACTCCTAGTTCATCAGGGTCTGTGCCCAAGAAGCACATGCTCAAAATGGCAGAAGATTTAATTACTTTAATTAGAGGTTCTTTGCCCCCTCCTGATAAGAGGCCTAGGGTGGAACCAGAGTTGGGAAGTTTTGGGCAGGCTTGGATGTTTCTGAGTCTTCGGCTGAAGACTTGCAGGAGTATTCTCCTTATTCTGATTCTGATGTGGATGATTCTACTCCTTCAGCTTCTCCTCCAGAGGATTTTTCTTTTCAGAGACTCTTCATTCCATGAGGGAGCATTTTAAGTGGGAAGGTCAGGACTTCTCTGATTCCAGGAAAAGGCTTAGGGAATTTTTGTTTTTACCCCAGCATAGGCCTTTGGCTATACCTCCTGTTCTGGATGTTGTGGAAGATGTGTTTGCAGAGGCTTCTCTTAATCCTGATTCTGTGCCTCCTGCTCCTGTTAAACCGGATAGGTATTACAGGGTGCCTGAAGCTCATAAATATCTTTTTAAGAGTCCTAGGGCGGACCCAGAAACTGTTAGTCAGGGGCCTAAGGGTGTCAAGGCTTCTGTTGTAAGAAATCCGGTTCCTCCAGATAAAGAGGCCAGGGCTTTGGATAGATGGGGAATGAAAGTCTATACTTCTTCCACTATCCTTATTTGGACGATTGCCTGATTCTGGCTCAAGGAAGGGACGAACTTCTTCATCATCTGCAATATGTGATAGCAGTGCTAAGATGCCTGGGGTATTCTGTGAACGAAATAAAGTACAGTCTAGTACCCTCTCAGGACATGTGCTTTCTGGGTGTAAGACTGAATACAGCATCCCAGATGGCCTTTTTGACCCCGGACAAACAAAAGAATCTTTCCCTTTACTTCCATCAATTGTCTCATCAGTCCAGGCTGACTGCAAGGACAGTCCTTCAAGCCTTGGGGTTCATGGCATCTTGTATTCTGGTGCTTCCCAATGCCAAACTGCATATGAGGAAGCTACAATGGTATCTCAAAAATGTATGGACACAGCACTGCCAAGATATGGACACTGTCATTCAGATAATACCTTGCATTCAAAAGGAATTTTTGTGGTGGGCTCAGGAATGTCACCTAAACAAGGGACTCTCTATGACCCGACCAGAGGCGAGTCAGATTCTAACAACAGATGCCTCAGACAAAGCTTGGGGAGCTCATCTAAATGGAAAGTGGATACAAGACACGTGGCCTGCCAGACTACAACATCTACATATCAACTTGAAGGAGATGTTAGCAGTCCAATTTGCATTAATAGCTTTCAAGGATTTACTTCTTCCAGGGCAGGTGTTGATTCTAACAGACAACACAACTGTCATGTGGTACATCAACAAGCAAGGGGGAACACATTCTTATCCTCTCTGCAGGCAAGCAATGATTTTGTGGGAGACTGTTCTCAGTTTACAGCTACATCTTCAGGCAAGGTTTCTGCCGGGAGCACAGAACTCCTTAGCAGATGCGTTGAGCAGACGAATAATGGATCCCCACGAGTGGAAATTGGATCCTCATGTATTTCAGAAATTGACAGTGTCATGGGGAACTCCAGACATAGATCTGTTCGCTTCTCCACTAAATTACCAGCTGCCAAAGTTTTGCACAAAAAGGTTTCATCCCACAGCCTGGAAAGTGGATGCTCTTTCTTTCAAGTGGAACAATCTTCATGTGTATGCCTTTCCACCTCTGCCTCTCCTCCCAAAGGTACTTCTAAAGGTCAGACAGGACAAGCCAAGGATGATCTTAATAGCTCCAGATTGGCCTCGACAGCACTGGTACCCATTACTGAGAAGTCTGGTACGAGAACCTCCATGGCCTTTGCCTTCGATTCCACACCTACTGTCTCAGGAGAACAGTCATTTACTCAATGTCAAACTTCACTCTCTTCACCTAACAGCCTGGCATATTCTGTTTTGAACTCTGGAGGGTCTCAACTTCCACAGCAAGTTTTGAATGTTATTTTGGAAGCCAGAAGGCCTAGTACAAGGAAAGTGTACAGATAAATGGAAGAGATTTTTATTTTGGAGTGCAGCAAAGGAATTTGATGTTTCTGAGCCTAATTTAAGTGTGGCTCTTCAATATCTTACTGAGTTACTGGACAAAGGTTTGTCCTTCTCTTCTATTAAGGTTCATGCTGCAGCAATTTCTGCTCACTATGACTGTGACCCACCTTTGTTTTCTCATCCTTTGTTCAAGCAATTTCTTAGAGGGGCAAAGAATATAAGACCCCACGAGAGCTCCTACTCCTGCTTGGGACCTCAATTTTGTGTTGGAGAAACTCACTCTACAACCTTTTGAGCCTGCAGCTACTGCTGAGTTGAAATATTTATCATGGAAGACTGCTTTTTTGTTGGCCATTACCTCTGCAAGAAGGGTTTCTGAATTACAGGCCCTTATGGCAGTTGAGCCTTTCTTAATTTTCCATAAGGATAGGGTATCTTTGCATACTAATCCTTCCTTTATGCCTAAAGTGGTTTCTGGTGTGGCTTTAAACCAAACTATTCATTTGCCTACTTTTTATGCAAATCCCCAAAATAAAGGGGAAAAGATTTTGCACACTTTAGATGTACACAGGCAGTTGCGTTATTATTTGAGTAGGACTAAAGGGTTCAGGCAGTCTCAGCAGTTATTTGTTTCTTTTGCTTTGAGTTCTCAGGGCAAGCCTGTGTCAAAACAAACTATTTCTAAGTGGATTGGGTTTTGCATTGCTTTCTGTTATTCCCATCATGGTAAGGAGATTCCAGCTGGGATTAGGCCTCATTCCACTAGGGCTACTGCCACTTCAACAGCTTTTTAAGGGGTGGCAACTAAGGATATTTTGGAGGCAGCTACTTGGAGTTCAGTGCATACTTTCTCTAAGCATTATCACCTTCCACTTTACTCTAAATCTAGGGCTGGTTTTGCCACTGCTATTTTACAGGGCATTTTGGCAGCCCCTGCTGCTTTATAGTTTTGCCATCCTCCCTTACCTCTGCTTTGGGATTCTACCCAAGTGTAAGGACTGCAGCAATGTGAGATGAAGAACATAGTACAGTTTTGTACCTACCATAAATGTAGATGTTCGAAGATCCACATTGCTGCAGTCCAATTTACCCTCCCTCCTTCCCCTCTGTTTTTAGAGGTGGTTGTGTGGGGTGGGTTGTAAATATTGTATTTATTGTATATATTGTACATTTTGTTAGTGCAGGGTGGTGGCTTGGTGGTTTGCTGTCTTTTGGTTTTGACCTTTCTTTTAGGGTCTTCTGACATCTGGGGCAAGAAAAGACTGAGGATATGACGTCGGTCATGCGCATTTGTACCCTGACGTCCTGATGTCAGTCTAATGCGCCTTGACCGACGTCAGCCTTATACTTTGATATTCGGGCCGACCGAGGACAGCGGACTACCCAAGTGTAAGGACTGCAGCAATGTGGATCTTCGAACATCTACATTTATGGTAGGTACAAAACTGTACTATTCCCTGACTGCCTCCACCCATTTCCTCAGCTTTGGGAGTCTACGCAAATGTGATGACTGCAACAGTGAAATACGAAGAACATAGTACAGATGTTCTTCGTGTTTCACTGTTGCAGTCATTACATTTGGGTTATCTGCCAGCAGGTAGCCCTCAGCCAGCCTGAATACCAGAGTCTTGGATTCCTGCATCGGATGCTGTCCCTCCTTCCATGACGTCAGGTCGTCAGGGATATAAAACATGCAGCTGATGTATTACATCAATCTTTCTTGCCACACGATGCCCGAAGCAGAAACAGTTCGCAAGTGCTGGTCAGCCGACTCCTGAAATTTTCATTTTCGAGTTTCAGAACAGAAGTCTTCGAAAAAGCTAAGTACCCCATTGGGGATCCTTTTTCTTTCTCTTAACCGATGTCAGTAAAAGTTAACAATTGTCTTAACTGTGGAAAGCAAATACCTCATAAAGATTTTCATTTGTACTGCATTCCTTCCTTAGGCCCAGACCACGGCGTCCCTCACTTGTCGGTTTTGTGCCTTATTCAACCCACGAACTATTCATCATCTGTCTATTTTCGCAGCAAATTATTTTGGTACTCTGTTTAACTATCTAGAAATGGCTTCGGTAAGCCATCCTACTACCAATATTCCAAAAAAACATAAGGATAGAGACAGACCGCATAGGTCCAAAACTGCCGACGATGCTTCCGTTATGCTAGTCGCCAGTTCACCGGTACTCAGTGAGGCGCTTTCGCAGCCCCTGATAACAGTTACTTCAAATTCGCAGGCCTCTACTGAGACCAATTTGGAGTCCGGTATGCCGCGAGATTCTTCTTTGACTATGGAACCTGCGGATGTCTCTACCTTGCATGGGTATGGAGCCGCTGTGCAGGCACCGGCTTCTGACAGTGTATTCAACCCTACAGATTTGCATTTTAAAACAACGCCATCTTCTTCATCAAGGCTTAAAACTCGACCCATGGCTGAAGACCTTATTACTTTAATTAGGGGAAGCCAGCCTTCCCCCTCTAAGAGACCTATAACTGATTTTCCTTCTGATTCTTTTGATCAGGATTCTGAATTTTCTGTTTCTCTTGATTACCAGGATTTGCCCTTATCTACCTATAAGGATTCTGATGCAGAGGATTCCATTCCCTCTGCTTCCCCACCAGAAGATTTTTCTTTTGGTGAAACCTTGCACACTTTTAGGGAGCATTTTCTCCAAGAAAGCCAGAATTAGTCTGACTCCAAAAAGAGGCTTAGGGAATTCTTACTCCTCTCTCAACACAGGCCTTTAGCTGTCTGTCCTGTTCTGGACATTGTAGATGATGCCTTCTTGGAATCTAGCCTGGCCCCAGACACTTTACCTCCAGTTCCCAGAAAGTCTGACAGGTATACAGAGTACCTGACTCTCACAAGTTCCTCTTCAATAATCCTACTGCAAATCCAGAGACCAGTTCCCAAGGACCAAAGGGCATTAAGGCTACTGCTGCCAAAAACCCTACCCTCTCTGATAGAGATTCCAGGGCATTGGACAGATGGAGTAAGAAGGTATACACTTCTGCTACTTTGGCCATTAGGGCCTTAAATTGCCAGTTTCATATGTTAAAGTATCAGCAACATATTATGGGACTAAAACAGAAAATGGTGTTGATTCCTGACTGTGCTGAACATAAATAATTACAGGACTTAATGCATTCTGCTAAACAACTTGGTAAACATACTTTGCAATGTGATTTTGACTCTCTAGAAGCATCTTGTAGGGCTGCTGTCACTGGGTCTGTACTTAGAAGGCATGCTTGGTTTAGGGAACAAAACTTATCACATTATGTTAAAGCTAAATTACTGGATGCTCCCTTAAACCAAGACCGCCTGTTTGGCAACAAGGCAACAGTCGTCCTTAAAAAGATTGAGGAAAAAGCTAAATCTGTGCAAACTGTTAAAGATTTCCTGCAAGTACAGCCTCCCAGATTTAGTAGACATTGGCCTTCTAAGAATTGGTCCTTTCCAGTCTCTTTCAGGCCTTCTCGGTCCAAACCCAGGAACAGCAGACCACCTAGGTTACAGTCTCAGGCTACACACAGGCCTAAGCAGTGGGAGGCTCCCACTTCCAAAGCTGGAAGTAGTAAGACACCCCCCTATGGAAAAATGTCACAATGACTTGACCTTAACCCTTCCAAGCCCTGCTCAACTGCCTGCTCCCTTAAGAGGAAAGCTCGCCCTGTATGCAAAAAACTTGGAACTCATTACCCAGGATAAATGGGTTTTAAATCTAGTTTTCCAAGGATACAGATTCCACTTCTACACCTTACCAACCCCAAACATTTGGCCAGACCTAACCCCCAAATCAGTGGGCAGAGGCTCAACAGCAGGTTCTCTCTCTTCTAAGTATCAGGGCTATTCAGCCGGTCCCAGCAGTAGAAAGGGGACAAGTTTTTTACTCAAGATTTTTCCTGGTACCCAGAAAAGGCAGCTCCTGGCATCCTATCCTGGACCTCTCTATTCTAAACACCTTTTTGGTAATCCCAAAATTCAAAATGCTAACACTTCAACAACTGCTTCCTATGCTAGGCAAAGATGCCTGGTTGGCAACCTTAGACTTAAAGTAAGCGTACGTGCACATTCCAATAAGGGAATCTTGCAGGAAATCCCTACGCTTCATAGCAGGCTCCATGCAGGATCAGTTTTCTGCACTTCCCTTTGGCTTATCTACTGCACCCAGGGTATTCACAAAGTGTCTAGCTCCAGCCATTGCATTTTGCAGGCAGGGAAATATTCAAATATACCCATACCTGGATGATTGTCTAATTCAGGCAGAAAGCCAGTACATGCTATTAAAACATCTGGCATTTGTAAAGAAACCATAAACGAAAAGAAATCTCATCTGGTACCCTGCCCAACAGATTGTATTCCTGGGAGCAAGCTTGAACAAAACTTCCCAGGTGGATTACCTCACGCCAGAGAAACAAGTTTATTTGACAGCCTACTTCAAAATACTGGCCACAAAGACCCAGCTATCTGCAAGGAAAATTTTGTAAGCCCTGGGGTTCATGACCTCTTGCATTCTACTAATTCCATATGCAAGAGTGCATATGTGGAAACTACAGTGGCATCTAGAAAGCCTATGGTGTCAACATTCTCAGGACCTGGAATCAATGATTGCTATCATTCCTTGTATAAAGACAGAGTTCCTTGGTGGGCAGAGGCCTGGCACCTCAACTAGGGTTTCCCTTTCAATCTACCCTCTGCAGCCCAAACCCTGACTACAGATGCATCAGACTACGAATGGGGTCCCACTTGGCAGGGCAGTGTATTCAGGGCAAATGGAACCAGAGTCAGATGCACCTGCATATCAACCAAAAAGAAATGTTAGCTGTACAGAATTCCCTGACAGCCTTCAAGGACCAGATCCTTCCAGAACAATTATTGGTAAAGACAGACAACACCACAGTTATGTGGTACATAAACAAGCGGGGGGGGGGGGCTCTCTGTGGACTAGCCATGGCTCTGTGGAACACAGCCTTGAGCTACCAAGTGCACCTACAAGCTCAATTCCTGCCAGGCAAGCTAAATTCACTGGCAGACGACCTAAGCAGAAATCTCATGGACCCACACAAATGGAAACTGGAACCAAAAATATTCAACCTCTTGAACAAATGCGGGACTCCAGAGATAGACCTGTTTGCCTCCCCCCAGAACTACCAATGGGACAAATTCTGCACAAGGACTCCCCACAGTCAAGCTTGGAAAGTGGATGCCCTGTCCTTCACCTGGGAAAGCCTCTCGGTTTATGCCTTTCCCCCTCTGCCTCTCCTCTCGAAGGTTCTGCTAAAGATCAAACTTGACAGACCAAGGACAATTCTTATTGGACCAGGCAGGCCTCACCAGCACTGATAACCCCTGTTGCGCAGCATGATACTGCTGGATCTATGGCACCGACCTCAGACACCTTCCCTGCTGTCCCAGCAGGTGGCCAGATTGTGCACCCTCAGCTTCAAACCCTGAACTTTGCAGCCTGGCTAATTCCTTGAGCTCTCCAATAGCATCCCTCAGTAAGCAGGTGCTAAAGGTCATTCTGGAAGCAAGGAGACCTAGTACTAGAATATCCTATGCTGAAAAGTGGAAAAGATACTGTTCCTGGAGCCAGAACCAGGGTATGGACACTACGGTGCTCAGTTTACCTCATATTCTTCAGTACTTAACAGAAATGCTCCACAAGGGCCTATCCTTCTCGTCAATTAAAATTCATGCCTCTGCAATTTCAGCACATTATAATACTGAACCACCCATCTTCTCTCGCCCCCTGTTAAAGCAATTCCTCAGAGGGTCTAAAAATGTAAGACCCCCCCCCCCCAGGCGAGCCCCTACTCCAGCCTGGGACCTTAACTTTGTATTGGAAAAGCTCACTTTTCCTCCATTTGAACGAGCTGCAACTGCAGAGTTGAAATTCCTTTCTTGGAAAACGGCCTTCCTTCTAGCCATCACTTTAGTAAGAAGAGTGTCTGAATTACAGGCCTCATGGAAGTGGAGCCTTTCATTATCTTCCATGCAGACAGGGTTTCCCTCAGGACCAATTCTTCCTTTAGGCCCAAGGTGGTGTCTACTGTGGCC
This sequence comes from Protopterus annectens, assembly GCF_019279795.1. NCBI lineage: Eukaryota > Metazoa > Chordata > Ceratodontiformes > Protopteridae > Protopterus > Protopterus annectens. Next base: position 110,791,814 of record NC_056727.1, on the reverse strand, counting down.
CTAAATCAGTCAAATCTTTTGCCTACCTTTTTTCCTAATCCACAAAGCAAAGGAGAACGAATTCTGCACTCTTTGGATGTGCACAGACAACTTGGATTTTATTTGGAGAGGACTAAGCCTCTCAGAAAATCTGAACAGCCACTAGTTGGCTTTGCTGCAGGGGCAGAGGGGAAGGCCATTTCAAAGCAAGTCATTTCTAAATTGGTAGCCCATTGCATTAATTTCTGCTATAAGCACCATGGAAAACCTACCCCACAGGGGATAAGATCACATTCCACCAGGGCTGCATCTACTTCTACAGCCTTTCTCAGAGGGGTCCCTACCAGGGACATCCTAGAAGCTGCTACCTGTAGCTCTGTTCATACCTTCATCAAGCATTACCACATGCATATTTTTTGTAAATCCAGAGCTGGTTTTCCCACTGCAGTATTACAGGGCTTAATAGCTGGTCCTAATGCTCTCTAACTTCCTCCTCCCTTCCTTAGCTTTGGGAATCTAACCAAATGTAATGACTGCAACAGTGAAACACGAAGAACATAGTACAGTTGTGTACACTACCATAAATGTAGATGTTCGAGTGTATTCACTGTTGCAGTCCTGGTTACCCTCCCTCCAGCCCCCTGATTGCTCTTGGCTCTACCTTTCCTTCTTATTTGGTGTATCTGAGCATTCTAGTGTATTTGCTTTTTGTTGGAGGTGTAACATAACATATAATTGGTTCCCATTATGGGGGCACCTGACATCTGGGCCAAGAAAAACTGATGTAATGGTGTCGGCTGCATGTTTTATACCCCTGACGACCTGATGTCATGGAAGGAGGGACAGCGTCCGACGCAGGAATCCAAGACTCTGGTATTCAGGCCGGCTGAGGGCTACCTGCAGGCAGATAACCCAAATGTAATGATTGCAACAGTGAGTACACACTAACATCTACATTTATGGTTAAGTGTACACAACTGTACTTTGTGTACACCTACCATAAATGTAGATGTTCGAGTGTCTTCACTGTTGCAGTCCTGGTCCCCCCCCCCCCTTTTTTTCTTTTTGTTACCTTTCTTCCTTGTTGTTCTCCTTTCCTTAGAAGGGACATATTGGTATTTCTTTTCCATTGGTGGGGTCCTGCCACCAGAGCCTGGCCTTCTACTTTTTGGACTCCTGACCAGTTAGCAAGAAAACTGATATAATGGCGTCGGCTGCCTTCCTTTATACCCCTAATTACCTGATGTCTGTCTTCAAGCGACAGCAACCGACGCAGAAATACTAAGTCTCTGGTATTCAGGCCGGCCTAGGGCTACCCCAGCAGGGGATAACCCAAATGTGATGACTGTAACAGTGAAGACACTCTAACATCTACATTTATGGTAAGTGTACACAACTGTACTTTCTGCATTCTTTGCACTGGCTGCCAGTCAGGTTTTTATCATGTTAAAGGTGATGGTTTAAACATACTGGACAATTATGGTAATATTTGCAGTGAATGACTATTTATGCATCTTATTTACCTGTTTATTGCTTAACAGTGCTACACCTTAAGATATCTGAAGGGTAACCTTATCAGTTATTTAGTATTAGGTGAGTATTGGTCCTTTATTAGTACTCTTCTTTCATTCATATTTTTGTACATCTTTAATAGCTGAAACTGTTCACAGTATATGAAATACTTTGGGATAATGGATGTGTGGTGTAATTTTTAGACTCTGTGTTGTGTAAGAGCTGTGTTTTGATGGCTTTGTTTACATGTCTTTGGCCAGTTTGTAGCTTGGACTCTGTACAGAAGCATCTACCAAGATACATTTAGCAATAACCTCAGAATTCCTTGATGACATTGAGATCAGGTCTGCGATATTAATAGTTTGTGTGCGAGGAACATTTGAAGCAGAGGCGCAGAATTTCTTAGCGGGGTAGTGGCTGCCGTTTGCTGAGATGCTGATTGGTTTTCTTGCTGATTGGTAATGTTGCAGTTTGAAAGGAAGTCACAAGATGAGTCATGTCTACTTTTGAAACTGAAGGTCACTATATCAGATGTTATGACCTGTTTGTTATTGCTGGACTCTTGAAGTCAACTGGTGGATTTGTGTTGAAATATGTGTATATAGAATTACTTTGAGAAACAATATCTGATGTATTTTACTTCTTTAGTTTGAGCAATGTGAGACTTTATTTTGACGCACTTGTTAATGTTATTTCCAGTTGAGATAGTGGACATAAGAGCCTTATTCTTTGTATGGGTACAGTTAAGAGTACAACAAAATTTATATTGCATAGTAACTTTTCAGAAAAATAAATGTTTTTAATACCATTATTGATCTTGCACATTCTAAACATGGGTACTCACACAGTTATGGAATATAAAACAAACCATTAAAATATCTTCATAAGATTTTGCATTATGCAGATGTTTTTTCTCTCTCCTTTTTTATTTTTTTGTTATAACTGTCATCCTTCACTCCACCATAACAGAAATTGCTGAAGTTCCTTCCCTTAAATTGCACTTCTCCTGATTATTCTGCATGTATATTTCCAACTGATTCTACTTAGTTCTAAGTAATTTACTCCTTTCCTGTTCCAAAGATCCTACCTCCACTTCTTTCATTTGCTTTATGGTATTCAGTAGTTCCATTATGGTTGGTTTAGATATTGATTTCCATTTTCTGTTTTGGTAGGAGTAGCATTAAGCTTAACAATGCCTTGCTGTCTAGGTAATTTGCATCTTCTATCTATACTTAAACTAGTAATTTCCTTAGTTATAATCATTTGCTTCCCCAACATATTGACGAAGTTACTGTGTAGACTAAAACAATCAGTAAAAAAACAAAAGAAGAATCTAACAAGGCTAGACTTTCCACTGTGTGATTCCTTAAACCTCTTATGTTAGAGGCAACATGAGATGTATGCAAATAACCTTTTAAGGGCATCAGGCGTTTCGGCTATGTAGCAGTTCTGAATGTCCATGATTTTTTTCCTTTTAAGTCTATTTCTGGACAAATTCAGGCCAGTAAAGCCAAACCCCCACTAGCTGTGAACATGCATGTTTCAACCTTCTTATGGCATAATCACCACAGAATAAGTGGAATGTTTGACTAACCGTTAGAAAAGTACAGTTGTGTACACTTACCATAAATGTAGATGTTTGAGTGTATTCACTGTTGCAGTCATTACATTTGGGTTATCTGCTTGCAGTAGCCCTCAGTTGGCCTGATTAACAAAATCTTGGGTCCTGTGTCAGTTGCTGTCCCTTCTTCCATTACGTCAGGTCGTCGGGGTTATAAAACATGCAACCGACGCCATTGCATCAGTATTTCTTGCCCCAGATGTCAGGTGCCCCTCGTAATGGGAAGCAATTAAATCTATAAATACAAGAATATACCTCCAACAAAAAAGCAAATGCATCAAAAAGCTTTTTGAGCATAGTAAGTGAGAGTAGAGGTATAGCCAAAAGAAGAAAGGGGGCTTGAGGAAGGGTAACCAGGACTGCAACAGTGAATACACTCGAACATCTACATTTATGGTAAGTGTACACAACTGTATTATGTTGTTCGTGTTTCACTGTTGCAGTCATTAAATTTGGGTAGATTCCCAAAGCTAAGGTTGGGAGGAGGAATTTAAATATAATTAGGACCAGCTATAAGGCCCTGCAAGACTGCAGTGGCAAAACCAGCTCTGGATTTAGAGAAAATTGGCAAATGATAATGCTTGGTGAAAGTATGTACAGAACTCCAGGTAGCAGCTTCTAGGATGTCCCTAGTAGGGACGCCCCTGCGAAAGGCTGTAGAGGTAGATGCAGCCCTGGTTGAATGGGGTCTGATGCCCTGTGGGATAGGTTTTCAATGGTGCTTATAGCAGAAATGAATGCAGTGGCCTATCCATTTTGAAATGGTTTGTTTTGAAATAGCTTTCCCCCTCTGTCCCTGCAGCAAATGCCACCAGCAGTTGTTCAGATTTCCTTTGAGGTTTAGTCCTGTCCAAGTAGAATCTAAGCTGTGTGTGCACATCTAAAGAGTGCAGTATCCATTCTTCTTTGTTTTGTGGGTTAGGAAAGAAGGTTGGCAAATGAATGGACTGATTAAGAGTGACACTGGATACCACCTTGGGCATGAAGGAGGGATTGGTTCTGAGGGACACCCTGTCCGCATGAAAGATGATGAAAAGTTCCACTGCCATAAGGGCCTGTAATTCAGATACCCTTCTTGCAGCAGTGATTGCTAAAAGGAAAGCTGTTTTCCGGGAAAGAAATTTTAAATCTGCAGTAGCAGCTGGCTCAAAAAGAGGAAGAGTGAGTTTTTCCAAAAACAAGTTAAGATCCCAGGCTGGAGTTGGAGCTCTCCTGGGTGACCTTAAATTTTTGGCCCCTCTGAGGAACTGCTTGAGCAGTGGTTGAGAGAAGAGGGGAGGCTCTGTGCTATAATGAGCTGAAATGGCTGAGGCATGAATTTTGATGGAGGAAAAGGACAAGCCCTTATGAAGCATCTCAGTCAAGTATTGTAGAATCTGAGGTAAATTGGGCACTGCTGGATTCATTCCTTGAGATTGGTTCCAGGCACAAAATCTTTTCCATTCTGCAGCATACGATTTTCTAGTACTAGGCCTCCTTGCCTCTAAAATGATATCCATCACTGATTTACTGCGGGATGGTGAAGGAGAGATTAGGTAATTAGCCAGGGTGCTAGGTTCAGGGTTTGCAGCTGAGGGTGCAGAATCTGGTTCTCCTGCTGAGACAACAGGGAAGGAGTCTGAGGCAGGTGCCATGGAGCCAAGAGTGACACATTGCGCAAGACTGGGTACCAGTATTGGCGAGGTCAGTCTGGTGCAATTAAAATCGTCCTTGGCTTGTCCTGTTTGATCTTTAGTAGTACCTTGGAGAACAGAGGAGGAAAGGCATAAACTGATAGTTTTTTCCAGCTGAAGGATAGAGCATCCACTTTCCAAGCTAACTTGTGGGGAATCCTTGTGCAAAATTTGTCCAGTTGATGGTTCTGGGGGGAGGCAAACAGGTCTATATCTGGGCTCCCCCATTTGCTTGTCAACATGTTGAAAATCCTTGGTTCCAGTTTCCACTCGTGTGGGTCCATGAGGTTTCTGCTTAATCCGTCTGCCAGTGTATTTAGTTTTCCTGGCAGGAATTGAGCTTGTAGATTCACTTGGTAGCTCAAGGCTGTGTTCCACAATGCCATGTCTAGTCTGCCGAGGGGGTAAGAATGTGTACCCCCTGATTGTTTATGTACCACATGACAGTGGTGTTGTCCGTCTTTACCATTAGTTGTCCTGGAAGAATGTGGTCCTTGAAGGCTGTCAGAGCATTCTGTACAGCTAACATTTCCTTTTGATTTATGTGCAGGTGCATTTGACTTGGGTTCCATTTGACCTGAATGCACTTCCCTGCCAGGTGAGCCCCCCATGCATGGTCTGATGCATCTGTTGTTAAGATTTGGGTGGCATGGGGTAATGTGAATGGTAGTCCCCTGTTTTGGTGGTAGGTCTCTGCCCACCAAAGGAACCGTAGGCGTAGGCAAGGTATGATAGGAATCCTGTGAATGTTGACACCATAGGCTTTTGAGATACCATTGTAGTTTCCTCATATGCAGCCTTGCACATGGAATTAGAAGAATGCAGGAGGCCATGAACCCCAAGGCTTTCAGTATTTGCCTTGCAGATAGCTGGGTTTTTGTGGCCACTTGTTTGAAGTAGGTTGTCAAATGAATCCGTTTCTCTGGAGTGAGGAAAGCCATCTGGGAAGTTGTGTTCAAGCTTGATCCCAGGAATATAATTTGTTGACAGGGTACCAGGTGTGATTTCTTTTCATTTATGGTGAACTCCAGACAAGTGAGTACCCTTTGAAGAAAGGCCAGATGATTCAAAAGAATATCCTGGCTTTCTGCCTGAATTAGACAGTCGTCCAGGTATGGGTATATTTGAATAGTTCTTTGCCTGCAAAATGCAATGTCTGGTGCTAGGCACTTTGTGAATACCCTGGGCGCAGTAGAGAATCCAAAGGGCAGTGCAGAGAACTGATAGTGTATGTAGCCTGCTTTGAAGCGTAGGTATCTTCTGCAAGACTCCTTTTTAGTGATGTGCAGGTATGCTTCTTTTAAGTCTAGTGTTGCCAACCATGCATCTTTGCCTAGCATAAGAAACAGCTGGTGAAGAATCAGCATTTTGAATTTTGGAATCACCAGAAAGGTGTTTAGAGTAGAAAGGTCCAGGATAGGATGCCATGTATTGCCTTTTCTGGGTACCAGGAAAAGTCTTGAATAGAAACATTGTCCTTTTTGCTCTTCTGGTACCAACTGAATAGCCCCATGTTTAAGAGAGAAAGTACTTGATTTTGGGCCTCTGCCCACTGATTTGGGGGTAGATCTGGCCACCCTCTTGGTGTTGGTAATGTGTGGAAGTGAAATCTGTATCCTTGGGACACTATATTTAAAACCCATTTATCCAGGGAAATGAGTTCCCAGTTTTTGGCCTGCAGACCAATCTTTCCGCCTAAAGGAGCATTCAGTTGGGAAGTGCTTGGAAGTTTTAAAAGCAAGTCATTGAGACAGTTTTCCATAGGGGGAGTCTTACTACTCCCAGATTTGGGTGCAGAAACCCCCCTCTGCTTAGTCTTGTGTGTCCCTTGGGACTGAAACCTGGGGTTTCTGCTGTGTCTGGGTTTGGCTTGAGAAGACCTGGAAGGGGCTGGAAAGGTCCATTTTTAGAGGGCCAGTGCCTACTAAATCTAGGAGGCTGAACTTGTAAGAAATCTTTAACAGTTTGCATAGATTTAGCTTTATCTTCCATCTTTTTAAGAACTTCCTCAGCCTTATTGCCAAACAGGTGGTCCTGATTTAAGAGAGTATCCAACAATTTAGCTTTAACATGATCAGGCAAAGATTGCTCCTTAAGCCAAGCAGTGACAGCAGCCCTGCAAGCGGCCTCTAATGACTCAAATCCACATTGCAAAGTATGTTTTCCAACCTGTTCAGCAGAATGGATTAAATCCTGTAATTCTTTATTTTCAGCACAGTCAGGAATCATCATAATTTTTTTGTTTAAGCAATCCAATAACATATTGTTGATACTTTAACATATGAAACTGGCAGTTTAAAGCCCTAATGGCCAAGGTTGCAGACATGCAAACCTCCTTACCCCATCTATCCAGTGCCCTGGAGTCTCTATCAGAGGAAGTAGGATTTTTAGCAGTGGAAGTCTTAATGCCCTTGGGTCCCTGTGAAATAGTCTCTGGATCCGCAGTATGATTTTTAAAAAGGAACTTGTGTGAATCAGGAACCCTGTAATATCTGTCAGGTTTTCTGGGAGCAGGAGGCAGAGAATCAGGGGCCAAACTAGATTCTGAAAAGGCATCATCGACAATGTCTAGTACAGAAGGAATAGCTAAAGGCCTATGCTGAGGCAGGAGTAAGAAATCCCTAATCCTCTTTTTTGAATCAGAAAAATCCTGGCTTTCCCTGTGGAAATGCTCCCTTAGAGTATGTAAGGTCTCACCAAAAGAAAATCCTGATAAGTAGATCAGGGAAAATCCAGATCATCTGAAGAATCAGAATCCTGGTCAGAAGATTCATAAACCACTTCAGTCCTAGGTCTCTTAGAAGGGGGAGGTTGTCTTCCCCTGATTAGATTTATAAGGTCTTCAGCCATTCTTGTCATTTATTTTTTAGGCATAGAGGCCTGAGCATCCTGCCTGGGCTTTGGTTTCATAGGCATGGATCGAGATTTTGGCCTAAATGAAGAAGGAGGCATCTGTTTAATATGCAAGTCCATAGGCCTGAATACACCCTCAGAAGCTGGTGCCTGCACAGTGGCTCTGGACCCATCCAAGGTAGAGACATCCGCAGGTTCCACAGTTGAAGCATCTCACGGCATACCGGACTCCGAATGGGTCTCAGTAGAGGCCTACGAGTCAGAAGTAGCAGGTATCAGGGGCTGCGAAAGCGCCTCACTGAGTACCGGCGAACTGGCGGCTGGCTTAGGAGAAGCGTCATCGGCAGCTTTAGGCCTCGGCGGCCTCTGTCTTTATCTTTGCATTTTTTTTTGGAATCCCGGTAGTCAGATGGCTAACCGACGACATTTGTGGATAATTAAACTGAGAACCAAAATATTTAGAGGTGAAAATATACCGATGACGGATAGAGCGCTGATTAAATAAAGCACAAAACTGACAGCAAGGTATGTCGTGGTCAGTGCCTAGGCAAGGAATACAGTATGAATGAAAATCTTTGTGAGGTATTTGCTTTCCACAAGTAATGCAATTATTAACTTTTACTGACATCGGTAAGGAGCAAGAAAAAGTACCCCATTGGGGAAACCTAGCTTTAGTTGAAGACTTTGATTCTGAAACTCAAAAATGAAAATTTCAGGAGTCTGTCGACCGGCACTTGCGAACTGCTTCTGCTTCGGGCACGGCAAGAAAGACTGATGTAATGGCATCAGCTGCATGTTTTATACCCCTGACGACTTGACGTCATGGAAGAAGGGACAGCAACCGATGCAGGACCCAAGACTTTGTTAATCAGGCCGACTGAGGGCTACTGCAAGCAGAAAACCAAAATGTAATGACTGCAACAGTGAAACACGAAGAACATCACAGGGTTGTCGTACCCAGCTGATATCCAGTCGGTTGGGATATGTACAGTATATAAACAATTTATATAAAAAGGGAATGGTTATCAAGATAGCCAGGTAGTTGTAATAAGAGAAAGTATGCAGGTAGTAAATAAGTAAGGGTATTATAAGAAGGAGTAGGAGGCAATAATCCAGTTATGCGGAGGTAGATAGATGGCTCTAAAAGTATATGTATACATACATTTACAGATGTGTATGCATATGTGTATAGACACACACACACACACACACACACACACACACACACACACACACACACACACACACACACACACACACACACACACACGTGAATTCACAAGCTCAAAGTTTCAAAACTTTGAACTGCAAATAGTCGAGACTATAAGACCGAAGATGTCCTTCAAGGATGCATCTGCAGTCATAACAAATGAGTTGTCCTGTCGTCAGGCAGCCCTTCAGTCGGCCGGATTCCAAAGTCTGGGTCCGGCTTCGGCTGATGTCGCACTTCACCCGACGTCATCTCTGCTGGTCTTCGGGTATAAAGGCATCAGCCGACGCCATTTTCCTCAGTCTTTCTTGCCGCGTGGCCCAAGCAGAAGCTGTTCGCAAGTGCCGGTCGGTCGGATCCAGAGATTACTACTACCGAATACTACTTCAAGACTTCTAAAAGCTAAGTACCCTTGGGGACTCTTTCTTGCCTCAGCCGATGTCAGAAAAAGTAAATAACTGTTTAACTTGTGGGAAACAAATACCTCATAAAGATTTCCACTCTTACTGCCTACCTTGTTTAGGCCCAGACCACGACGTAGCAGCCTGTTTAGCCTGTGCTTCCTTCCAGCGACGAACTCTTAGGCGCCGGTCGGAGTTTGCTGAACAGTTTTTCGGCTCAGATTTTGCGTACATTATGCCGCCGGATCCTCCGACTACCCAAATTGTTAAAAACGAAGAAAAGACCGACACTCGCGGTCCGCGGTTTCGCCGAAACCACGGTTAAGCAAGCCGCGAGTGTCTCGGTTTCGCCGACACCGAAAACGGGTCAATCTTCAGCCGAATCCATGACTACTACTGAGGCTCCTGCTACCTTAGTTGAATCGGTCTCTGAAGTTTTGCCTACTACTGTGGTTCCTAGTGAATTATCAGACACCATCCCTTTGGATGTCTCTACCCCAGCACGTGGTGCTGCTAGGCCTCCTGCAGCCATGTCTATAAAGGCCTTTGCCAGGGCTAAAGCAGCCAAAACTGTTAAATCAGTGCCTGTTAAGACCCCCTCACATAGGCCCACTTCTAGTTCACAAATGCTTACTCTGGCAGAGGATTTAATCTCCTTAATTAGGGGATCCCAATCTCACCCAGACAGGGCCTCTCAGCCTCCAGAAAAGAGACCTAGAGCAGAACCCCCCGAGCCAGTGCCCTCTGATGATTCTTCGGATGACTCAGACATTACAGATCAGCCAGAGGCTCCTTTTTCTACTTATGAAGATTCCGATGCTGAAGAATCCATTCCATCTGCCTCTCCACCAGAGGAATTTTCCTTTGGGGAAACCTTACATGCCATGAGAGAACAATTCCAATGGCAGGGACAAGATTTCTCAGATTCAAGAAAAAGGCTTAGGACCTTTCTGCACTTACCACAACATAGGCCCTTAGCTATACCTCCAGTTCAGCCTGTTGTGGATGATGCATTTAATGATGTTTGCACTGCTCCTGATACTTTACCTCCAGCCCCTGCCAAACCAGATAGATTTTACAGGGTGCCAGACACTCATCACCACCTATACAAGGCCCCACTTGCAGATCCTGAGACTATATCCCAGGGGCCTAAGGCAGTAGCTTCGACCTCAGCAAAACAAACCCCTCTCCCTTCTGAAAGGGAATCCAGGTCCTTAGAGAGATGGGGAAAAAAGTTTACACCTCTGCTACTCTCTCAGCTAGAGCTTTAAACTGTCAGTTTCACATGATCCAATACCAAGAGTTTATGCTTGATCAGTTAACTAAGAAGCTGTCCTCTGATGACTCCTTAGATAAGAAATATGTTTTAGAAATGGTGAATAACATTCAGCAGGTTAGTAACCATTCTTTAAAATGTGGCTATGATGCACTGGAGGCTTCATTTAGATCAGCCATGACTGGCACAGTGATAAGAAGGCATGCATGGTTGAAGGAACAGGTTTTGCCGGATCATGTTAAAGCAAAACTGTTAGATGCTCCTATGGATAAGGCCAGTCTATTTGGTACACCTGCTCAGCAAGTAATGAAGAAAATGGAAGAGAAGGCAAAATCTGTACAAACAGTTAAGGATTTCTTACAGGTTCAGCCCCCAAGGTTTAGCAGGAACTGGCCTGCCAAAAATTGGTCTTTTCCAGACTCCTCAAAATCTCAAAGAGGCAGGAATAGACGCTCTAGAGGCAGAAATCAATCCAGAGGAGGTGCCTATAGAGGACGCCAGTGGCAAGGCAATAACCAGAGAGGCACAGACACAACCACTGCCACTGCAACAGCACAATCACAGTGACTTGACTCTGATACCGCCTACCAGGGAGCAAATAGCAGCACCTTTAGGCGGAAAGTTAGCGTTATTTTCGAAAAATTGGCACTATATCACAAAAGACAAGTGGAATTTGCAAACCATAGACCAAGGCTACAGGTTCCACTTCCACACCTTACCAGTAAAAAGAGGAATGCCAAACCTACCTCCAAATCAAAAAACAGAAGCTCTAAAGCAGATAGCTCAATTAACAAAGATGAGAGCTGTGGAAAGAGTACCAATAACACAACAGGGCAAAGGATTCTACTCCAGACTCTTCCTAGTACCAAGAAAAGAGAAAAGTTGGAGACCTATTCTCGACCTGTCCATCTTAAACACATAGATCATTGTACCAAAATTCAAAATGCTGACCCTACAGCAACTTCTTCCCATGCTGGGCAAGGAGTGTTGGCTGGTAACTCTAGATCTCAAGGAGGCATACCTGCACGTCCCCATACGACCAAATAGCAGAAGATACCTCAGATTTCTTGCAGGATCAGAGCATTATCAATTCTCAGCATTGCCCTTTGGCTTATCTACTGCGCCCAGACTATTCACAAAATGCCTGGCATCAGTAATCGCTCATTGCAGGCTACAGGGAATCCAAATTTATCCATACCTGGACGACTGCCTGTTACAAGCGGACAACAAAAGCAAGCTGACAACAGATTTACAAAGAGTCATTTGCTTACTACAAGCCCTGGGATACACAGTCAATTTAAAAAAGTCAAGACTGATACCATCCCAGACAAGAACATTCTTGGGTGCGGAATTGGACACAGTAAAACAAATGGCATTCCTAACTGCAGAAAAACAAGCACAACTCCCTCTTTACTTCTTGGCATTAACAAAGCAGCACAAACTAACAGCAAGAAAAGTACTGCAGGCCTTGGGCTTCATGGCATCATGCATAATCCTGGTCCCCATGCCAGACTGCATATGAGAAAACTACAGTGGTACCTAAAGAATTTATGGTCTCAACACAGGCACAGCTTAGAAACCGAAATCCCACTAATCCCATGCCTGAAACAAGAGTTCCTATGGTGGGCTCAAGCATGCCAGTCAAACCCAGGCTTGCCCTTCCACAACTTTCAAGCAAACCAAACCATCACAACGGACGCCTCAGACCTAGGCTGGGGCGCACATTTTGGACAAGTGCATACAAGGATTGTGGACTCCAGACCAGCTGCACCTGCACATAAACCAAAAGAAATGCTGGCAGTAAAACTAGCAATCCAGAAATTCAAACCATTCCTCAAAGAAGGCCATTTAATGATAAGGACAGACAACACCACAGTCATGTGGTACATCAACAAACAGGGAGGCACTCATTCATACCCCTATGCAGAATGACTCTGGACCTTTGGAATATGGCTCTGAGCTACAACATCCAGTTACAGGCAATATTTGTGCCGGAAAAGAAAACACCCTAGCAGACATGTTAAGCAGAACCACCTCGGATGCTCACGAATGGATGCTACACCCGACATCTTCAAGGCCATCACAAAGAAATGGGGAATGCCACAAATAGACCTATTCGCATCCCCACTCAATCACCAGCTCAAAAATTCTGCACAAGGACATGCCACCCACTAGCATGGAAGGTGGACTCTCTATCCTTCAGTTGGAAAGGCCTGACAGCATATGCATTTCCACCTCTTCCTTTGATGCACAAGGTACTACTGAAAATCAAAGAGGAACGTCCAAGGATAATTCTGATAGCTCGAATTGGCCAAGACAACACTGGTATCCTTTGCTGAGGAGCATGTCTCAGGGGAGAATGTGGCCAATACCCTGATGCCTTTGATGTTAACTCAGAACAACTACAACATCATGCACCCAAACCTAAAAACCTTGCAACTGACTGCCTGGAACATCACATAACAGCAACTAACCCAGACTTATCCCAAAGGGTTAAAGACATTATCCTTGAAGCCCGCAGACCTTCAACAAGAAGGAACTATGCAGGAAAATGGAAAAGGTTTGTCATTTGGAGTACTGAAAGAGGAAAAGATGTCTCGAACATAGATATTGCTAACATCCTGGAGTACTTGGCAGAGCTTCTACATAATGGCCTGTCCTATTCCTCCATCAAGATACATGCATCAGCTATTTCCGCAGAATACAGCCTCGATCCACCTGTCTTTTCGCATCCTCTACTCAGGCAATTCCTCAGAGGGATCAAGAATGTAAAACCTCCTAGGAAACCACCATTACCAGCATGGGACTTGAACTTTGTGCTAGAAAAATTGACACTCCCTCCATTTGAACCAGCAGCAACAGCAGATCTTCAACACCTATCATGGAAAACTGCTTTCCTACTGGCAATTACTTCAGCAAGGAGGGTTTGTGAACTACAGGCCTTAATGGCAGTACAACCCTTCCTAATCTTCCATCAAGATAGAGTGTCCATGAGAACTAATCCTACATTTATGCCTAAGGTGGTATCCAGAGTGTCTTTAAACCAGGCAATCCACCTACCTACCTTCTTTCCCAATCCACAGAACAGGGGGGAAAGGCTGCTGCATACCTTGGATGTACATAGACAGTTACGCTACTACCTGGACAGAACCAAAAGTAACAGAAAAAACTGACCAGCTTTTAGTAGCCTATGCAACAGGAAGGGAAGGAAAAGCAATTTCCAAACAGACAATCTCCAAATGGATAGGAAATTGCATAAGATTCTGTTACTCCTACCATGGAAAACCAGTTCCACAGAACATAAGACCTCATTCTACAAGGGCTACAGCCACTACCACAGCTTTCTTACGAGGAGTGGCAACCAAGGACATTATTGAGGCGGCTACTTGGACCTCCGTGCATACATTTGCCAAGCATTATAATTTACCTCTATACTCTAGATCCCGAGCAGGGTTTGCCACTGCTGTATTGCAAGGGATCCTAACTACACCATAATTCTTCTTTCTCCTCCCCTAGTTTGGCTATGGTATTCTACCCATTTGTTATGACTGCAGATGCATCCTTGAAGGACATAGTACAGTTTTGTACCTACCATAAATGTAGATGTCCGAACAGGATAGCATCTGCAGTCAGGATTACCCACCCTCCTTCCCCTCTGTGGTACTCCTAGGGTATTTACCCTCCTAATAGCTAGCTGGGGGGGAGTCTCTTATGGTGTATTTGTTTGTATATATGTACATACATGCTTATTTTTTGTGTTTGCCTTCCACTATTTTGGAAACATTGGCATTTATCCAAAATTTAGCTTTCCTAGAGGGCAACTGCCATCTGGGGCAAGAAACACTGAGGAAAATGGTGTCGGCTGATGCCTTTATACCCGAAGACCAGCAGAGATGACGTTGGGTGAAGTGCGACATCAGCGGCGGACCCAGACTTTGGAATCCGGCCGACCGAAGGGCTGCCTGACGACAGGACAACCCATTTGTTATGACTGCAGATGCTATCCTGTTCGGACATCTACATTTATGGTAGGTACAAAACTGTACTTTTTCTAACTCCACTGTTTTTTTTTTTTTATTATTGTTTTTGAGAGTCCTCATTCAGTCACTCTTTCCGTCATTTCTGTTTCTGATTTCTGCAGTTTTATCAGCTCATCTGAATAGCTACTTAAAAGCTTATTCTATTCTTTCTAGACTTTGTCATTTGACTTTATAATTCCCTTCAGTATCTCTATCACTTTAAATTCCACATGAATGTATTTCATTTATGTTTTTCCCGTCTAAGTTACTGGAAACCATTTCCTAACCCAAAGTTAAAAGTTTAACTTTATTTTCTGAACAGCTGCAAGGCTCTTCCCCACTGAAGATGCTGTTCTTTTCTAGTTTATTTTCCTTCATTTTTTTCTTTGCTACATTCTAAGCAGTATATTGACTAACAGTTGAGTAAATGTTCCCAAACTGATAGAAATGGTGGGTAAAAAGACAGCAAAAGCTGTTTACACACAGGGAGAGCTCTAATCAGCCTGTTGATCAGTGTGCTGCTGTCTTAAAAGCTCCTAAGAGAATGCGTGTGTTAAGACTGCATAGCCATATATACCTTAACTTTTCTAACATTTGTCTCAAACTCAAATGACCACGAGGTCTGCATTAAGAGCAAATACAGTCAGCGGGGGGCATGCAATTTCCAAACCATAAAAAATGTAGTAAGTGCAGCTGGGAATGTATTGTAGTAGTTTCCTTCACTCAGCATCATACTGGTTTGAAGACCACTTGAGGTCTTATGTGAGCACGAGAGCCCTGTTGTGCTTTGTGTTTAACAGGATTTTTATTGCTTAATCATATTGAAGCCCCTTGCATCGCACTTGCCTGCTTTTCAGGTATGAAGCAAGACTAGTGGTTAAATATGAAGTAACTGCAAGTGAGGACTGGCTAGACTCCCCCCCCCCCCAAGTCTGTCATTTATGCATCTCATGAAAAGACTGACATAAACATGTAGTTTTCTTTTTGTGTATTCTAGAACAACTTTGTCTCCTGCTGCCTTTATTTATCTCACTGTTGCTGAATCCAGTACTGTTTTAGAGAAAGGTCTTGCATGCATCCTTTGCTCTGTCTCGAGTCTGTGAATATATTTTGAGAAATTCTGGGTATTTGTTTTGTGCATGTTTTTTGTTTAGAAAGATGACTTTTCATTTTTATCTCCAGTGCTGCTGCTAACATCAAGCTTGCATCAGTTTTCTGAGGAAATACTGTATCTTACAGTGAGAATTTTTTCATATTGGCTCTTTGAATAATATCAACAGGCACTTGGATCAGCTCCTAAACCTCTTCCTGACTACTTTTGGCTCTCCCCTTTACCCATAGTCCCCAGTGACAAAGGTGTCCATCCCTCCAGCCACGTTTGTCAGTTACTCATCTTAACAGCATCAAACTACGTCACTACAAATTCCAACAACCTGTTTCTTAATAAATCGTACCAAACAACCCCAAAATCCAAAATCCAAATATGATCTAAAACTACTATTTAAAGTCCTAAGACTACTAGCTTATCTAAGAAAAAACATAACCAAAGATGGAGACATCCATCCTAATCCAGGCCCAACCTCAACTCCAGACTCTACTAGCCCTCCACTCTCCCACAGACTGGTTAACTCCCTTCTAATTTGCCACTTAAACATAAGAAGCCTAAACAACAAGGTACATAACCTGCATGCTGTGCTAGCAACCTACCTCCCTGACATAATGTGTCTATCAGAAACCTGGCTTAGGCCATCAACCAAAGATAATGAGATCTTGCCACCCAGATTCAATATACTTAGGGTTGATCGCATAAAGAAAAGGGGAGGTGGGATAGCTGTCTTATACAATAGCGCACTTAACATCATAACTAATCCCAAACAACCACCCCAGGTCTCCAATGCTGAAATACTAGCTCTAAAACTTCAACTAAACAATCAAAAAAGCATAAATCTAATTGTGATCTACATCCCCCCTGGGAATAATTCAGAAACACTAGAGATCATTCTAAATTGGATAGCTAACAACTACCCTCAAGAAACTATTGTCCTGGGCGATGTTAATATTGACTGGAACCAATGTTCCACACAGTCCAACCCCATTTCTATAAACCTCCATGGATTCTCTCAGATCATATCCTCTACCACCAGACTAGGAAATTCTAACCAAAAAGAGAGTATACTTGACTGGATACTCACCAACAGACACCCCCATAACTATATGTCTGTGATCACCTGATCACATACATTATGAAAGACAAAACCATCTGCGCTAGTTTGCCTATCTATAGGTCCATCAGAACCAAGAAAAGCTTTGACCCAACAAAATTTCACATGGAACTCAAATCCTGTAACTGGTCAAAGCTAAAGTACCTTCCCCTTGATGAGGCAGTGTCATTCTTTAATAACATATTCCTTACCATACTTGACTCTCATGCTCCTAAACGGTCACCCAGAATTAAAACTCAACTAGCACCCTGGCTAACAACAGAATCCAAATCTAAAATAACAATTAGAGATAAAGCATGGGATAAATGGCGTACTACCAAGTTACCCCTAGATCGCATTAAATTCCAACAACTAAGAAATGAGACTAAAAAAGCCATCACACTAGACAAGAAAAACTACTTTTACCATCTGCAACATAAACACCAAAATAACCCTCAAAAGTACTGGGCAGGCTTAAATAAACTTCTCCAACCAGACAAATCCACCACTCCTACCCCAGGAACACTATCTGACAAAAGCCAAGAAGAAGTAGCAAATACCTTTAATACTTTCTTCACCGAAACCATTCAGTCCTTAGCTAACCAACTATCTCCTCCCTCCACATCAAAAAATGCTACACCCAATTCGCTACTCTCTTTTAACCTCCAACCTGTGTCCACATCCTGTATCAGATCCCTATTGAAAAAGCTAAAGCCAACCACCCTTTCTGCTGATCTTCTCCCAGCTGAATATCTGCAAATAGCTGCAGATGTCATAGCCTTTAATTAACAGAACCATAACCGAGGCCACAATCCCCTCAATATGGAAAATATCCTACGTTATACCACTCCATAAAGGTGGTACATCCACAGAACTATCAAACTACAGACCAATAGCCATACTATCACCACTTGCCAAAATTATGGAAAAGTGTGTGCACAACCAACTAATGCTCTATCTCACCCAGAATAAACTACTAACAGACTCTCAACATGGATTTAGACCCCATCACAGTACAACCACTTTTACCGAAAAAATAAACATTAACCGGAATAACAAAAAATTTCCTCTGCTCTCTTCCCGGACCTGTCGAAAGCCTTCGACATGGTAAACCACCAGCTACTTCTCCATACTCTAGAAACCCTGCATCTAGATAATCCATCTCTTGATTGGTTTCAAGCCTACCTCACTGGCAGACAACAAGCAGTACTGTGGCAGAACAAGCTCTCTTGCATGCTACCAAATACCATGCTCCATATTAGGACCTCTTCTCTTTTCAGTCTTTATAAACAACCTCCAAACAGTCATCCCTGAAGCCACCTGTATTCAGTATGCAGATGACTCAACTCTAATATGTTCCAATGCCTCTCTAGAAAATTTACTAACTACAACCCAGCACAGTTTTACAACAGTCGAAAACTGGCTCGCCAATCATCACCTGATCTTAAATCCAAATAAAACCAAACTACTTCTCTTCTACCCAACTAATAAATCACCCACCACACACTTTACTATACAATCCAATAATGGGACCATTGTCTCCCCTGACACCTATGCAAAGCTACTAGGAGTAAACATTGACAATAAACTCAGATTTGACATGCATATCAACCAAACCATTAAGTCAGTAAACAAGAAACTTGGGACCTTATACAGGATAAAAACCTTCCTTACTCCAACTGCCAGGGCAGCCACTGCCCGCTCACACCTTCTCTCTACCCTACTATATGCCTCTCCTGTGCTTACTAACCTTAACAAATCCGACCTAAACAAACTCTCATCTTGTTATAATCATATTGCCAGATTTGTAACTGGCTTGCCCTACAGAACGCACCATTGTATTAACCTGAAAAAACTTGGCTGGATAGAACACCCATTTCTTCTCCAGCAGTACCAACTCATAGAGGCATTTAAAATCCTTAAACAACCTGAGAACACCCCTGCTCTAAAAAATTTAATAACTCCTTACACTAATCTAAGTTGCCTTCGCTCAGCAAATAGACTCCTTGTCCAAACAACTAAATCTTACAACCTAGGTGGTGACGCACTGTTTGCCAATACCACTGGAAAAATATGGAACTCCCTCCCCAACAACCTCATGCTTATAACTTCACTAGTTCAATTCAAAAAGAGTCTAAAACTCCACTATAAGTCACATTGGCTTTGTCCTTGCACAAACCCAGACTAGCTCCTTGCCGTAAACCAAAACCAAGCCCATACTAGTTCTTAGTATTATCCAAACCCAAAAAGAACAACCTAGCAAGGGGATATCTAATCCTAAAAGAACTATGTATGTTAGCCAAACTCTAAGCTATAATACGTCTTAACGACTCTGCTAGCATGTTATTAATGTATAGTGTAATGAACAGTAGTATTCTGCATTTGATAGAGCATGGTAGTTTTATAATAGTATGTAAATTGTTTTTTTTCTCTCTTCTTCATTTTTGTTCATCTTAAACTCTATTTTTGTAACAATTTGTCATTGTAACTCTGTTGGAGCTTTTCTCCCCGGGCCTCTGCTGAAAATGGACATGTATCCAGTCGGACTATCCCGGTCAACAAATGTAAAATAAATAAATAAAAATAAATTAGAGAGAGAGTGTTTTCTCAATGGTAGAATTTTTTTTTTTTTGCATTCTTTTCTATGTTCTTTTCAGTCTTGTGTTGCTTAGCAGTTTTCCTGTCAGAGTTGTTAACAGCTTCTACTTCCCTTACTTGCTTAGGCAAAGACTTTCTGAGAATTATTGTCAGAAAATTGAAAAGCAGAGTCCCCTTCTGTTTGTTGGTTCACTTTTTGTTGAATAAACTTAATTTCATCCTTAGTCCCTTCTGCACCCAAAAATGTCATTGGTCCTCCAGGAAAAAATATTTTGAAGATAGCTAGATACAGCAGCTTGAATCTCACACCTGCCTCTTGACATTCCCTAATTGCTGTAGTACATTTGCTTCTTGTCTGCCTGGTGTACAGCGAGTAATTATTTTCCATGAACGCTCTGCTGTCTCCAATTTTTAATACTTTTCCCTTCTGCCACAGTTTTCAGGACAGACTCTTTCTGCTGGTATTACTGCATCTTTACTAATATAGGGCTTGGTTGTTTTATCATGGCCAGATTTGGAGCCAGCACTCTATTTACCATTTCAATTAACAAATCCTGCTGTGGACTACCCATTCTAGTTGCTTATTTTTGCTTTCATAAAATGAATACAGTCTGTTCTTTCCAATTTATCTGGTACAGCAGAAAATCTCAGGTTTTCTCTGCATGCTGTTTCTTCCAAGTCTGTCATTTTTTAAACCGCTCTTGAGAAGGCTCATTCTCATCCAGCCTTTTTCTCATTCCCTATCTGATTTTTGCAGATTTGTCAGTTCATCTGAATAGCTACATAAAGCGTCTCCTTTTTTTCCAGCTTTTTGTTATTCGAGTTATGATAAATGTTTCATTTATTTTAATCACCTCCAAGTTGATTTATTTTTTTCCTCTAAATTACTGAAAGCGATCTCTTGTACCAAAGCTGAAGTACTTTTTGGTGAACAGCTGCAGGTTTCTTCCTAGTCGCTGTTTTCTCTTCACCTGTTCTTGTTGATTTTCTTTCAGGTTGTCTAAATGTCTTTTTTTTTGCTGACATCCAGTTGACTATCACTGGCTCTTATTTACTTTGTTTTATTTTATATTTGTATTTGTTTACTGGGGTAGAACACAGATTTCTATGGACCTTTTTTACACTCAGCTTGGGAAAGCTGTCTGGTTAAGTGACTTCAGAGTCTCACAGTTATTTCTTTGTTTCTGTTTTCACACTGGAAGAGCTATTAAGCTGTTACTCAGTGTGCAGCCATCTTGGAAGTTCAAAAGGAAGAGAATTTGGATGAAAAGTAATTCCCAGAATGATAGAGCCCTCATCACGGAGATAAACAATTCAGAAGTTTAAAATCCACCAACGCCAAGTTTTAGGCTAAAATAGACACCCTAACCAAAGGCAATCACAAGGCCTTTTTTAATCATGTTCGTAATTTCAGAAGCGCAATGCAGTAATGCACTAAGCTGATTGTGAACAATATTACCTATACCGAAGCTGAAGATATAGCAAACCTATTGGCCAATAAATTCGGCCCACACTTTACCCCTCTATCCCGTCTGTCTGTCCCACAAGATGTATGTACCTGAAACTGACTCGCCTCCGCCTATCACACAAAACCAAGTTCTAAAAGCGGTATTGAAAGTTAAAAATGCATAACAGTTGCAGTCATTCGTCTGCATAAGGGAGGACCTTCCACAGATCCAGGCAATTATAAACCCATAAGTTTGACCAGCTTCCTATGCAAAGCCATGGGCAGACTTACTTTGGAAGTCATCAGTAAAGGACCTAGGGAACCTCCAAACACCAGACCCATCTACATTTGGATTTGTAAAGGGCAACTCATGCTTATTCAGCTTGGTTAACTTTTTGGAAAAGGTCACTAAAGCAATGGATGAAGGTAAAATGGCAAACACTGCATACCTCACCCTGACCAAAGCGACTGACACAGTCCCCCACTCAGGCATAGTAGAAAGTCTAAATATCTGTGAGCCAGTTGGCAATCCAGTAGGTGGCACAGGGGATTTATTCCCAGTTTAGTTTCCTATATTTTGATCTCCTGCTTATCTCTACAAAGGGAGCAGTTACAAATGGATGCACCCTGAGTTTGGTGCTGGGGTCTCCCCAGTTTGGCATCTACTTCCGTGAATTACCAAAGGGCTCTGGCTGACTGGGCCAAACTTTCCTGTAGGATGGCTGCAAATAAATAACTGGCGCAAAAATCATGAACTGAAAGTAAATAACAGACAATGCATTATCTTATCCTTTGGGAAGCCATCTAGCCCGTGGAACTACCATATTGGCAATACACCTCTAAGAGATGACCTAGTTGTTTTGGATTTGGGAACTTGTATGTAAAGTGACCTACCTTTTGACCGTGTCCACTGATGTTCTTCGTATTTAACTGTTGCAGTCATTACATTTGGGTAATCTGCTGGCAGGTTGCCCTCAGTCAGCCTGATTAACAAAGTCTTGGGTCCTACGTCGGTTGCTGTCCCTTCTTCCATGACGTCAGGGGTATAAAACATGCAGCCGATGCCATTTTCATCTGTCTTTCTTGCCGCATGGTGCCCGAAGCAGAAGCAGTTCGCAAGTGCCGGGTGGCCGACTCCTGAAATTTTTGTTTTCGTGTTTCAGAACCGAAGTCTACAACCTAAAGCTAAGTACCCCGTTGGGGAAACTTTTTCTTGCTTCTTATCAATGTCAGTAAAAGTTAATAATTGTATTACTTGTGGGAAGCAAAAACCTCATAAGGATTTTCATTTGTACTGTATTCCTTACCTAGGCCCTGACCACAACGTGCCTTGCTGTCGGTTTTGTGCTAAATTTAATCAACGCACTATTAAGCGTCGGTATATTTTTGCATCTAAATATTTTGGCTCAAGATTTAACTATCCAGAAATGTCATCGGTTAGTACCCCGACTACCTGAATACACAAAAAAACGCAAAGGAAAAGACAAGAGACAGACCGTCGAGGTCCAAAACCGATGACAAAGCTTCTCCTAAGCCAGTCGCTAGTTTGCTGGTACTCATTGAGGCACTTTCGCAGCCCCTGATACTCGCTACTTTTGATTCACAGGCTTCAACTGAGACCCATTCGGAGTCCGGTATGCCGTGAGACAATTTAAGTATTGAACCTGCGGATGTCTCTACCTTGGATGGGTCCGGAGCCGCTGAGCATGCACTGGCTTCTGAGGGTGGTTTCAGGTGTAAAGATTTGTATATTAAACCGACTCCATCTTCAAAACCTAGGCCAAAATCAACTTCTATGTCTAAAAAAAACGACGCTTGGGCCACATGCACAGGCCCCTATGCTTAAAAAACAAATGATCAAAATGGCTGAGGATTTAATTACCTTGATCAGGGGTTCCCATCCCCCTCCTGCTAAGAGGCCCAGGCAAGGCACTGATTATGAATCTTCAGATTCCATTTCTTCTGATTCTTCTTCTGATCAGGAATTATCTGTTCCACCTTATGAGGACTCTGATGCAGAAGAATCCATCCCTTCTGCTTCTCCTCCTGAGGATTTTTCTTTTGGAGAAACTTTGCATACCTTAAGGGAGCATTTTCATTGGGAGAGTCAGGATTTTTCAGAATCTAAAAAGAGGCTTAGGGATTTCCTTCTTCCTCAGCATAGGCCTTTGGCTATACCTCCTGTTCTAGACATTGTTGATGATGTTTTCTCAGAATCCAGCATGGCTCCTGATTCCCTGCCTCCGGCTCCTAGTAAGCCAGACAGATATTACAGGGTTCCTGACTCCCACAAATTCCTTTTTAAAAACCCTACTGCTGACCCTGAAACCATTTATCAGGGTCCCAAGGGTGTTAAGGCTTCTACTGCTAAAAATCCTACCCCTTCTGATAGAGACTCCAGGGTGCTGGATAGATGGGGTAAAAATGTTTACACATCTGCAACCTTGGTAATCAGGGCATTAAACTGTCAATTTCATATGCTTAAATATCAGCAGCATGTCATGGGCTTACTTAAACAGAAAATGATGTTGATTTCTGACTGTGTGGAAAATAAAGAGTTACAGGATTTATTGCATTCAGCTGAACAAATTGGAAAGCATACTTTGCAATGTGGTTTTGATTCTTTGGAGACCTCTTGCAGGGCCGATATAACTGGATCTGTGATAAGAAGGCATGCTTGGCTCAAGGAGCAAAATGTCTGATTATGTTAAAGCAAAATTGTTGGATGCTCCTTTACAACAGGACAGTCTATTTGGTAATAAGGCAGAAGAAGTTCTGAAAAAGATGGAAGACAAAGCTAAATCTATGCAAGCTGTAAAAGATTTCCTACAAGTGCAGCCACCCAGGTTCAGTAGGCACTGGCCTTCTAAGAATTGTTCCTTTCCAGTACCCACCAGAGCTGCTCAGGTCAAACCCAGACACTCCAAAGGCTCCAGGTTTCAGTCACAAGGAACTTACAGAACAAAACAATGGGGTGCCTCCACCTCCAAATCTGGAAGTAGCAAGGCACCTCCCTAAGGTAAACAGTCTCAATGACTTTCCTCTGCCATCTCCAAGCACTTATCTTTTGGCAGCCCCTTTGGGGGGAAAACTAGCACTTCATGCACAAAATTGGCATCTAATTACCCAGGACAAGTGTGTTTTAAATATAGTATCCCAGGGATACAGATTTCATTTCCACACGTTGCCAATCCCAAACGGATGGCCAGATCTGCCTCCAAATCAGTGGGCAGAGGCCTGGAAATAAGTTATGTCCCTCATGAATATGGGGACTATTCAACCAGTACCAGAAAAGGAAAAGGGACAAGGTTTTTATTCAAGACTTTTCCTGGTTCTCAGAAAAGACAAATCATGGCGTCCAATTCTGGACTTATCCATTCTAAATACATTCCTGGACATTTCAAATTCAAGATGCTGACTCTACAACAGTTACTGCCTATGCTAGGCAAGAATGCTTGGTTGGTAACTCTAGACTTAAAAGAGGCTTAACTGCATATCCCAGTCAGGGAATCTTGCAGAAGATACCTCCACTTCAAAGCAGACTATTTGCATTACCAGTTCTCTGCACTGCCCTTTGGCTTATCTACTGCGCCCAGGGTCTTCACAAAGTGCCTGGCACCAGTAATTGCATTTTGCAGACAAAGAAACATTCAAATTTATCCTTATCTGGACGATTGTCTAATTCAGACATAAAACAAGGACACTCTTCTACAGCATCTGGCGATTGTAAAAAGGCTTCTAACTTGCCTAGGGTACACCATAAACGAAAAGAAATCACAACTGGTACCCTCTCAAAAAATTACATTCCTGGGTGCAAGCTTGAATACAACTGCCCAGATGGCTTACCTTATGCCAGTAAAGCAAATTAATTTGGTAACTTACTTCAAACAGGTGGCCACAAAAACCATGCTATCTGCAAGGCAAATTCTGCAAGCCTTGGGGTTCATGGCCTCCTGCATTCTTCTAATTCCATATGCAAGACTGCATATGAGGAAACTTCAATGGTACCTAAAAAGCTTATGGAGTAAACATTGTCACAGCCTGGAAACAGTGATTCCTATCATTCCTTGCCTGCAGCAAGAGTTCCTATGGTGGGCAGAGGCCTGTCACCAAAACAAGGGACTGTCATTCATTCCACCCCCTGCCACCCAAAACCTGACTACAGACGCATCAGACTATGCTTGGGGGGGCACATCTGGCAGGGAGATGCATTCAAGGCAAATGGAGCCCAAATCAAATGCACCTGCATATCAACCAGAAAGAGATGTTAGCTGTACAGAATGCTCTGACAGCCTTCAAGGACTTTCTTCATCCAGGACAACTACTGATAAAGACGGATAACACCACAGTCATGTGGTACATAAACAAGCAAGGGGGTACCCATACCTACCCCCTTTGCAGACTAGCCATGGCTTTTTGGAACACAGCCTTGACTTACCAAATACATCTATCTACAAGCTCAGTTCCTGCCAGGAAAGCAAAATACTCTGGCAGATGAACTGAGCAGAAATCTTATGGACCTACACGAATGGAGACTGGATCCACAAATCTTCAGCATGTTGACACGCAAATGGGGGAGCCCAGACATAGATCTTTTTGCTTCACCCCAAAACTATCAGTTGGACAAATTCTGCACAAAAATCCATCACAAAAAGCTTGGAAAGTGGATGCTGTATCCTTCAGCTGGAAAAACCTATCAGTCTATGCCTTTCCCCCTCTGCCTTTGCTCTCCAAGTTGTTACTAAAAGTCAGACAGGAACAAACAAAAATTATTCTGATTGCTCCAGACTGGCCTCGCCAACACTGGTACCCACTCCTATGCAACATGTCACACCTTCCTCCGTGGTACCTGCCTCAGACACCTTTTCTACTGTCTCAGCCGAACTATCAAATTCTGCACACTCCACTCCAAACTCTGAATCTTGCAGCATGGCTAATCAACTAACTTCACCAGTTACATCTCTCAGCAAACCTGTGATGGATGTCATTTTGGAGGTTAGAAGGCCTAATACTAGAAAATCTTATGCTGATAAATGGAAAAGATTATGTGCCTGGAACCAGGCACAAGGATTTAAGCACAACAATGCCCAATATTCCTCAGATTCTGCAATATTTAACTGAAATGCTTCACAAGGGCCTGTCTTTCTCTTCCATAAAAATCCATGCCTCTGCCATTTCAGCTCATTACAACACAGATCCTCCCCTCTTTTCTCATCCCCTGCTAAAGCAGTATCTTAGAGGGGCCAAGAATTTAAGACCTCCCAGAAGAGCACCAACTCCTGCATGGGACCTCAATTTTGTGTTGGAAAAGCTCACCCTACTTCCTTTTGATCCAGCTGCTACTGCAGACATAACATTTCTCTCTTGGAAAACAGCTTTTCTTTTAGCAGTCACTTCAACCAGAAGAATTTCAGAACTACAGGCTTTCATGGCAGTGGAGCCTTTTATTATTTTCTATCCGGACAGGGTGGTGCTCAGGACCAATCCATCCTTTATGCCTAAAGTGGTATCTAGTGTGGCTCTTAATCAGGCCATTCATCTGCAAACCTTTTTCCAAAATCCACAGAACAAGAGGGAACGGATTCTGCATTCATTGGATGTACACAGACAACTAAGATTCTACTTAAACAGGACAAAAACTCTAAGAAAATCTGAGCAACTACTGGTGGCATTTGTTGCAGGGGCAGAGGGAAAGGCTATTTCAAAATGGATAAGCCATTGTATTTGTTTCTGCTACATGCATCATGGTAAACCTGTCCCCAAGGGGATCAGATCCCATTCCACCAGGGCTGCATCTACTTCTGCAGCCTTTCTTAGAGGGGTTCCTACCAGAGACATTCTAGAAGCTGCTACCTGGAGCTCAGTTCATACGTTCACCAAGCATTACCATTTACCTCTCTTCTCTAAATCCAGAGCAGGCTTTGCCACTGCTGTCCTGCAGGGCCTTATAGCTGCTCCTAATGCTGTATAACTCCATCCTCCCAACCATAGCTTTGGGATTCTACCCAAATGTAATGACTGCAACAGTGAAACATGAAGAACATAGTAAAGTTGTGTACACTTACCATAAATGTAGATGTTTGTGTGTATTCACTTTTGCAGTCCTGGTTACCCACCCGCCAGCCCCAACTTTTCTCTTTTTATACCTCTTATTTCCTTTTACTATACTCAAAAGCCTTTTTGTTGTATTTGCTTTTTATTTGGAGGTATACTTTTTTGTGTTCTGAATTACATGTATATATATATATATATATATATCGATATAGCAGCGTTATTGTTTTTGTTTCTGTACTGTGAGGTTTGTTCGTGGAGTGAAAATAAACATCGCTTGCTGATCTGCTGTGCCTGTCTTTTGAGTTTATATATAACTAACTCTGGCACCAGTCATCTGCTTCTGTAAGGCCCTTTTGTAGAATATCCACATCATTTGGGGATTCAATAATGGCTCCCAGTTTGCAGTCATCTGTGAACTTTGTTAGCCAGAGTCCCTTAGTGTTGGCCTGTACTTCAGAGAAGTAGATGCGAAACAAGAGTGGTCCCAGGACTGAACCCTGAGGTACTCCACTTGTCACTTGTCTGGAGCTGGATTTGGAGTCGGCTACTTTTACAGTCTGGGTTCTGTCAGTAAGCCAGTTGGCAACCCATCGAGTGACGTAGGGATTTATGCCCAGCTTAGCAAGTTTATCTATGATTCCAGAGTGGGGGATGGTGTCGAAGTCCTTGGCGAGGTCCAGATGGGCTGTGTGGACTGCCTTACCCTCGTCCACAGCTCTGGAGACTGATTCGAAGAAGTCATTCAAATTCAGGAGACAAGGTTGGCCCTTCACAAACCCAAACTGGATGGGGCCCAGTGTTTGACGGTTGCCAGTGTCTTTGTTTATAAGTTCCATGATAATGCATTCCATGCCCCTGCAGATCAGGCTTGTCAGACTGATGGGACGGTAGTTCCCGGGATCCAAGGTGGATCCTCCCTTGTGGAGCCGGATAACTGTAGCTGTGCGCCACTCAGTGGGCGCAAAGCCTGAGGTGAGGCTATGATTAAACATGACACTTAGGTGAGATGCCAGTTCATTTTGTAGTTCATGTAGTACACAGCCTGGGATGTCATCTTGTCCCATGGATGCTGTATTATTTGCTTTGGAGAGTGCAGTTTCTACCTGTGGGGCCGTGATTACCGGAATTTGGCAATCTTTTAGTATTGAGATGGGCCCTTTAGGGGGTGAGAGGGGGGGTGAAGTTGGCACTAAATCGATCTGCCAGGATATTGGCAATATCCTTGGGATCAGTATATTTAATGCCATTCTGTTGTAGCTCACAGCAGATCTGAGCATTGCCATTTAGATTCTTGACATAACTATAGAATGCTTTGTGGTTGTCTTTGGAATGTTTGGCAATTTTATTTTCGTAATTAGCTTTTGAGGATTTTATGAGGGATCTCAGCTTCTTACTGAGGCTGGTGAGGGAGTTTTTTGCATCCTGGGATTTTCCTCTTTTCTGCAACAGTTTCTTCTTTCTGTTGTATAGTTTGATTATAGCAGGGGACCACCAGATTTGCTTCCTTTTTTTGGAGAAGAGCATCTTGGTTCTATTTGGGATGGCATGTTTCATGCATGAGTGGATGTGCTCGTACAGTGCCTTAGTGTAGGATTCTGCAATCGAACTTCCAGATCCTGTCTGCGTGGGTGTCGTGAAGTTTGTCACTTCTGACTTCAGTAGCATGAAGTTGGCTTTGGAGAAGTTTTTTTAAGGAGGTTTTCTTACTGGGGGGTGGGGGTGGGATGTGGATGTCAAGGGTGATTTGCTTATGGTCAGACCTGACCAATGAGGGGGGTGACCACTGGTGTGTAGCATCTATCTCCCATGTTGGTAATGACCAGGTCTAGGATATTGGAGCCCCTGGTGGGACAATGGATTAGTTGATCCAGGGCATTGGAATTTATGAATTCCAAGAACCGTTGGGAAACGGAGTTGGTACCCGAGTAGTTTTCCCAGTTAATGGCAGGGTAGTTGAAATCACCCAGTGTTAGGGTCTTTGGTTGTATCTTAATATTTTCCAGTATGTTTAGAAAGGTGTAGTGAGAGTCTTGTGGCATGGTGGGGGATCTGTAACAAGCTACAATTTGGATTGCAGTCTTACCTAGTGTTAGTTGCACCTAGAGAATTTCAGATGCATTGTGTTGGGCAACTAGCCTGGAGGTGTGAATATCCTTGGTGAATATGGACACTCCTCCACCTTTTAGTGTTTCAGTCTTGGTTTTGTGGCCGAAAAGTGTGGTAAGAATTGTAGCCTGGTATTGCAGGGGTGCTCTCTGGAGCCTTGAACCAGGTCTCAGTTACTGCACAGATATCGGTGTTCTCCATTTTTAGGAGTGCCTCGAGAGAGTGCATTTTGAGGTTTAGACTTCTAGCATTGAGTAGCATTACCTTCAGATTGCATGCTTGTATCTGTTACGGTGGTGGTTTTAACCTTTGAACCTTGCCTAAAAAAGGCACTATAGGGGTGGCAAGAGCTTTAGCCTGTAACCTGAATCCCAGGGTGACAGGTGCCGATCATCTCTGGCAAAGCATCATGGTTTGTCGATCAAGTCTTCCCAGGCAGACAAATACTGGATCCCCTTTGAATGACACCAGAAGCTTAGCCGATTGTTGAAGTCAATCATTTTGTCCTTATACTGTAGTATCATTTTGGGCGAAGGCAGGATGCTACTCAGGGCTAGGGTCATACCTGCCTGGGTCACATGATCCAAGAGCTCTTCCTTGTCTCTTTTTATGTAGTCCAGGGAGGTACGTCTCAAGTCATTCACTCCAGCATGGACAATGACAGAGTCGTATTTGTACTTGTGGAGTGACTTGAGTGCATGCGTTATGTGGCGGATCGTGGCACCTGACAGGCAGCTGACTGTAATTTTCTCCTTGTTCAGCCTGGTGAGTGGGACATCAGTGTGCCTGAATATAGAGTCACCTATGACTAAAGTGTTGGGTAGTTGGGTACATTGTCTTGCCTTAGGGGCTGTTGTTGGATGGCACACTGGTGTTGTGAGCTATGTGTCACTTTGGTTGTGACTGGTGTTTGTTTGCATTTCAGCTTCGGAGGTCCTTGTTGCTTGGGCAGGTTAATGTTAAATCCGCATATGTGGGTTTAGTGTTGCTACGTGTGGGTGTTGATGGTGTGGGTTTTGAAGGGCTATGAGTTGCTTGAGGTGTAATGCAGGTGTTAACCTTCTCCTCTTGACTGTCTAGCACAATCTTGGCCGGAGAGAGCTTTGCTTCCAGTTTGGCTATGTAAGTGCATCTCTCGCAGGTTGTAGTGTTGGGTGGTAGGAGGAGAGGATTGTCTGTGTACATGAGGCAGTTGCCGCATTGCCCCAGTATGCCCAGATTCACCAGGTGGACAGGAGAAATCACCGGAAGCTGACCCTTGGACATGCCTGTTTATGTGCTTTACAAAAAAGTTTAAGAGCTGTTTTCCCTTACCTTTGCAAGGTACTTTGCAATTATAGGCTGTTTAGTGCCTATGATTAATTTCTCCTTATTGACAAGGAGAGCTGAGTGCTTGTATCAGTTTCAGGCTTCCTAGTGCTTTCCAGCAGGTTCTAGAGCAAGTGCTAGTCACAGGGGTTCAGATTTTACTGCTACTACTGAGAAACCAGCTAGTTCTAAAGGAAAATTTCAAGAGCAGACTTTCTGGCACCTGCAATAGTTTAACTGTAGCCTCGTAGTGCTGCACGATCCGAAAAAGGTGCAAACACATGCGTTTTTAAGCCAGAAAGTTGAAAGGGATAGAAATCAGCCCCAAAAGGCTAATAAAATTACAATTTCATAGCTGGAAACCACTCCTCTAGCATTACATTGGCAGTACAATGCTCACCAGTCCCACTGGTAAGCAGTAGGACTTCCCTCTACAACAGCAAGGTCTGGATAGCGATAGCTCTGAACACAGAAAATAAAGTCCTGAGACAAGGAAAGCCTGGGATATGGACTGGCTAGGAAAGGTGGGAAATGAGCAAACAAGTTAGTATTTTTTTTGTTGAAACAGGCTAAACAATGCAATAATACAGTAAATAAACACAGAAAATGCTACCACACTTGAGTGTGTAGTCCTAAACAGTAATTGCAATTAAAACTCTACAAAATTAGCAATTTAAACTTTTTAAATGAAGCAAGGCAAGTGTGCAACTGAAAAACGATTTAAGAGGCAGTAATACAGCAGAATAAGTAGCTAGTCTACATATACAGAGAAGTCTATATATACAGAAAAGCAGCTAAAACATACAAACACTTCAGATGCAGTGCAGCCTCGAACACTTCAGTTGTAGCAGTATTAAGGCAATTACAGTTATAATAACTGCTCTAAAATATACTCTATATTTCCAAAATGTTTGAGAAGCACAGTCCGAACACAAGGAGATTCAGGCAATTTTTTTTTTTTGAAAGGGAAAAAGGAGAAACAGAAGGCCTTATCAAATGTTCTCTCTGCATTAGGTAGAATGAGCTAATGACACTAGACTGGGAGGAGTATCCCAGATCAGATTTACAGTAGGGGAGGGCAACTGCAAAGTCACCAAATATAACAGCAAGACACCAACAGGAAGGGAGGGTAGGGAAAATACTAACGCTATTAGCCTACACACAGTAAGCACTACAGAAAGCAACAAAATGAGAGTTTTTAAACAGATAAAGGAGCAATGAGACTCTGCAGAATGTTTTTCACTGCAAACAAATCATTTACCCATGCAGATTAGCTAATAGCAGTAAAATACACTAAAAACTATACAGCAGGCAATAAAAAGTGCTATATAATCAGTATAAATAATCCCAAAAAAACAGGATACTTAAATATCTCAGCTTGGATTGTAGTCAACACTTCTCCTCCACTCTGCTCAGTGTGTATAGACAGAAATCCTCTCAAAGTTAGGGCTTAAATACCAGAAGATACTACCTTAGACAACTTTTTTTTTTTTTTTTAACACAAAAGAACCAGCCCCCACTAGCCAGCAGCCAATTAACACAATCTAGCCAAGGTAAAGAAAGGCTTCTGCTAATTCAAGATGGCCTGTTCATGTGCTTTGAACAATCACTGTAGAAACAAACAAGCCCAGAGCTAGCAAATCTGAACTAGGACAATACTAAAGCTATTAGCCTAAAGACAGTAAGCACTACAGAAAGCAACATGAGAGTTTTTAAACAGATAAAGGAGCAATGAGACTCTACAGAATGCTTTTAACTGCAAATAAATCAGTTACCCGTGCAGATTAGTTAATAGCAGTAAAATACACTAAAAAACTATGCAGCAGGCAATAAAAAGTGCTATATATAAATTTGCTAGAAACAATAATCAGTATAAATAATCCAAAAAAACAAGATACTTCTATAACTCAGCTCGGAGTTGTAGTCAACACCTCTCCTCCACTCTGCTCAGTGTAGTAGGGCTTTAGAATTAGATGTGTGGATAGCCAACAGGCAACTCTCGGTACTGGTATTGGGATATTTCTTGTTAACGTTAAAGTTTAACTGTAACTAACTTTCACTTGTAAAGGAAAAAAGTTAAAGCCTTGGTAGTGATATTTTTTTTAGTGCTAATCTTTGTGGATTGTTGAGTGTGGTTGTTGTTTCTGGCAGGCTTTAGTGCTAGTTTTCACTTTGTTGGGGATATGTCTGACAAACCTTCCCTGGTTTTCAAGCATTACACTTCTTGTGGCCACAAGATCCCCAACCAGGATGCCTACAAGGAGTGCATCTATCGTTTAGGCGCTGATCACCTTAAAGTTGCTTGTGAAGTTTGTGCATCCTTTAACCCACATGCCTTTGCATATAGGCACAATAAACTAATATTAAGGGATCTTCTTCCTTCTTCAGCTTCTGAGGCTAAGACTCCCTCTGTGGCTTCGTCCTCTTCTTGTAAAGGGGCTAGGAAGAGGTCTCTTTCTGCCTCTCCAAGAAACCCCTTGAAGCCAAAACTAAGAAAATTTTGGTGCTGACCTCCTCTGATCAGAAGAAAGCTTCTACCTTATCGGATCCACAGTCCTCCTTGGATCTCACTGAGCTAATTATGCTTCCTCTTAGGCACCAGTTTCGGATCCTAGGGCTCTGAATCTGAGAGCTCGGAGTACATCAAAAACAAGCTGAGTAACGCAAGTCACCACACCACAAATCAGGCAGTTGGAACCGTTTATTTGTAAAGGGCTTTTTGTCTCAGGCAATCCCAAGACTTCTTCAGACAAAGTACTAATACACATGCCCCTTCTTATAACTTCCACAATTAAATCAAATGGCACACCATTGTTAAAACATCAACACATTCTTTAAAATAAGCAATCTCTAGCTGGGTTTTTTTATATTTAAACAATTTCTGGTCTAAAGTTTTGAATTGTAAAGAAATGTTGGTTACCCCTCTAACCGGTTGCTCCTTGTCGTTGCAGCTTGTTGATTGTTGAAGAGATAGTGGTTCTATGAGCCACTGAGTAAAATTAGGAGCTCCAGTAAGCTCAGGGGTACCATTGACTTCTTCACTGGAAATTCGATTTTGCACATTCACCATCGGCCTAGAGTTGTTAGTTGGTTGTGTCCCAGGGCCCATCCCTGAGCTCACGTCTGTGTCGCCAGTCGTTTGGGACATTGCTGTATGCAAGACCGTGTTACTGGATTTGCTAGATAACGTATCCAGTCTCACAGTAAGCGTGTCCACCCGGTTTACCAATAATTCCATCAGTGATTTGAGTTTTGATAAGTCATCCTCTTTTTTTGGATGTAGTGGGTGTAGTTACTGTTTCTTCAGCCATAGAACAAGCGCAAACTAGGAAAGCTCACAAACAAAGGCAAAAAAACAAGCTGAGTAACGCAAGTCACCACACCACAAATTAGGCAGTTTGAACCGTTTATTTGTAAAGTGCTTTTCGTCTCAGGCAATCCCAAGACTTCTTCAGACAAAGTACTAATACACATGCCCCTTCTTATAACTTCCACAATTAAATGCTTTTAACAATTGGTGTGATATTTTATTTGTGGATGTTTACGACTAAACAGGCATACTTGCATCACGTTTCTTTCATATTGGGTTGTGACATACTCTTAGGGAGTAAAATATGTCTTCACACGAAAGTTAGTTTGAAATGCATGACAGTTTTTTGCAGGCATTGCATTTTAGCTTAGTGATTGCAACTGTGTTATGCATAAGGCAAATGCAAGCAGTCTTTTTGCTTATATTATACTATATTCTATTGTGTTGTGATTTGCTCATAAAGGGGTGGGCTTGTGGCCCCTGACCTAGAGCTGTTTAGCATACTTAATGAATTGATGTTTTTAACCAATGGTGTGCCATTTGATTTAATTGTGGAAGTTATAAGAAGGGGCATGTGCATTAGTACTTTGTCTGAAGAAGTCTTGGGATTGCCTGAGACGAAAAGCGCTTTACAAATAAATGGTTTAAATTGCCTGATTTGTGGTGTGGTGACTTGCGTTACTCAGCTTGTTTTTTTGCCTTTGTTTGTGAGCTTTCCTAGCTCGGAGTAAGTCCCCAGCCTGGTCAGGAAAGTCCCCTTCTCCCAAATTGAAACACTCCAGACCTCCCTCATCAGCTTTTTCCAGGTCCTCTAGACGCTGGTCCAAGGCAGACATAGGCAGAATGATGAGGAAGTTCCACAAGGCACAGATTCAGATGGTGGTAGTGTTGGCTCCTTCCCCTATTGTATCTGTGAGCTACCCAGTCCATACCATCAGTACTCCTTCTCCGATCTGTCCCTCGGCTTCGAAGTTACAGGTTTTGGGACTCCCAAGGGTGTCGGCTTCGGTGCAGGGGAAGCCACCTTCCTCGACTCCAATGGTGACCCTGACCAGCCCTGTTCCTTTTCGTTCAGAGCAGGGCAGATCTTGGAGCTGACGTGTCGGTGTCAGGTCGGGGGGAGTGGGGTCAGCTATGTCTTTCATAGCCGTCCCTTCCCTTGGGTGCGTTCGCCCTCAACAGCTCGGGCCTGATTCCATTTGGAGGGTCACGTATCCACTGTGATTCATGGCCACCTGCCCTGTGTTGCTTTGGCTCCAGAGCAGGCGGAGAGGGCCTCTCTGGGTCTATCGGCCTTCCAAGTAGTGGAAAGGGTCTTCTTCTGTGGCAGTGAACCATCATTTCATGTCCTGCAGGCTATCCTCATACCCCCCTCATTGGTTCAGGGCCTTGAGCCTACTCATTCTATCCTGAGTTAGCCTGTCCCGAGCAGTCTCCAGGATCTCCCTGCCCAGGAGGGATCCCCTTCTTCTGATACTTCCCTGAACACCCTGTGGAGGAAGTCTCCCAGAAGAAGACATGCAAAAGTAGACACATTGACTCCCTGATGGAGTCATTAACCAAAGACACTGACTTTGCTGAAGGATAAGGATCCCCTCAATCCCCACCTGACAACATCTCTTTCGGAGACATCCTAGAAATTACAAAGCAGAAAGGTGGTGTTCTGTCCAACCTCTTCCTTCTGGAGAGTCATTGTTCTTGGAGGCTTTTGAATTGGGCCTCTCTGCATCCTGGGTGACCCCCCCCACCCCCACCCCCGGCCAGGTGACCTCGTTGATTTGGTTTCTCTCTGGACATGGAAGGAACCAGGTAACATTGAGCCCATACCCAAGCACCCTGATAGGTTCCTGATCCCACCATCTGATAGAAAACAATTCAGTAATGACCCTGTAGTTGATCTCATCATGGTGGTGGCAGCCACTAAGAAAGAATTGGCAGAGGAAAGTGCCAATGTCCATCCACCTAACAAGAAGTCTAGAGCATTGAACAGGTTTGGAAAGTGGATTTACGCCTAAGCCACTTTTGCGCTGTAGTCTTTAAATTATCTAGCTCACTTTACCTGGCAGCAGAGAGATCTGATTAAGGAGCTTTCAGCTTCTCTGTCTGAGTCCATGCCTGTGGAAGAGCTTAAAAACTTTCTCACAAGGTGACCACTTTAGCCTCATCGAGGAATTAGCAATGGATGACAACCTCCCATACAGCGGAAGGTACCTTACAAGCTGCTGGTTCATGACTTTCAATAAGGAGACATGCCTGGATGAGACTGTGATTTTTGCGGAACCCTTTAAGGCATCCTTTGTTAATGACCATTTTGATGGCCCAGCACTGCTTTGGCCTTCAGTTAGAGATATACTCACCTGCAGTGAAAAGCATGGGAAGATCCTTTCTGCCTTGGGAGTCAAATTTTCTATACTTCAGAGGTCCTTTTCGAGGAACCAGCGTGAAGGCAAGAAAATGTGGTTCTGTAAATCCCAAGGGCCTTTCCAGGACCAGCCCAGGTACTCTTCCTCCAGAGGCAGAGGAGGAGGGTTTACGTTGCCGTAGAGGCAGACAGGGTCCGCAGAACCATGGCTTCAGAGACGCATTCTCTGACGAGCCTATCAGTGCTCCTGAAATGCAGCCTGACTGTCCATCTCTGGAGGCAGTCGGGGGTAGACTTTCTTTGTACCCAAAAGCCGGGACACACTTGACAAAACAAACTCCTGGATGGTAAATGGAATATCCAGACACTACTACATCCCCCCCCCTCCAAACACCAACAAGAAACTCCTTGAAGTGCCACCCAGTCAGAGGGAGCAGGCAGCCCAAGAACTTCAGAAATTGCTGCAAAAAGTCATTCAAGAGGTCCCGACAAACAGAGAGGATTTGGAACTTACTCCCGCTTCTTTTCGGTGCCGGAAAAGTCAGTGGACTTGAGACCGATACTGGATGTAAGCATTTTGAATCTTTATGTAAACAAGTCGAGGTTCTGAATTGTTATGGTTCGGTCCATTCTGCCCCTGTTGAGCAAGGACAATTGGATGTGCTCAATAAATCTCAAGGATGCGTAGTATTATATCAAAATAGACAGGTGCTCCAGGAGATATCTGCACTTTTGGCTGGGAGCTAGTCACTTTATTTCAGAGCACTACCCTTTGGGCTCACCACAGCTCCCAGGGTGTTCACCAAATGCATGGCAGTCGTAGTAGCTCACATGAGACTCAAAAGAATTCTGTGTGTTTCTGTACTTAGATGATTGGCTGCTTACTGCTCCCATGAGGCTTCATCTTCTTCACGCTAGAGATTATCTGATTCAACTCTCTCACTCCCTGGCCATCACCATAACTTTAGACAAGTCCAATCTTACTTCTATGCAGAACTTAGAATTCATGGGGACACAGTTGAACACGAGGGATCAAATTGCTTCTCCTCCCCTACACCACATAATGACCCTGAGGAATCAAGTTTGGGAACTATTATCCCGCCAGTCCCCCCCTGCACGGCTAATCTTACAAGCTGTGGGGCCATGTCCGCAGCGATTTTGTTCTGCTAGTAAGGTTTTTCATGAGAATTCTTCAGGTTCAGGTGCCTAGGCAGCAAGACATTTCCCTGTGGTACATTTGACTGGGGATACATGACTGAAGTGATATTCAGCTGCAGAGAAATATGGCTGTTTGCAAATTCCCTGTGGGCAAAGAAAAGAGCACACTGCCGTGCTTACAGCTTTAATAACCAAATGCACAGGGGGAAAACAATGTCCATGGTTCCCAAGGGAACACGAGACAGCAGGCAATATGGCAGGCATCAGCAGCAGGCTGGCCAGAGGGCATGTCAGTGGCAGTAAAAATGCAATGCACAATGGGCAGTGCCTTTATAATTGGAGTGTGTGGACCACGAAACCCTTCACACTGTCTAGGGAACATTATGTAAAACGCATACTGGAGCATAAATGTGACTACAGTAGCCTGCAGGACTTCCTGCATGCTGTAGCACACTTCTACATGTTGTAGTTGCATAAGTATGTACTGTACACTGAGCACAACACTCATTACTCCTTCTGTCACCATGCATTTGGTTATTAAAGCTGTGAGCATGGCAGTGTGCACTTCTTTTCTCACAGGAAATTTGCAAACAGCCATATTTCTCTGCAGCTGAATGTCACTTCAGCCATGTGTCCCCGGTCAAATGTACCACAGGGAAGTGTCTTGCTGCCTAGGCACCTGAACCCGAAGTCTTCAATGGGCATTAGCAGTGCAGTGGACTATACTGTACCAATCACTGTCTGTTCCCATCAGACTGACAGCAATCTGCAAACGTCATATCCGTTGGTGGATTCAGTCAGACAACCTCTTTTTAGGCAGACCCTCTTCAATTCCCCCTGTAATAGCCACAGTGACCTTGGATGCATCCCAGTTGGGGTGGGGTGGGACATTACAAGGGAAAGATGGTCCAAGGCACGTGGTCCCCTCTGGAGACCAGGATGCTTATCAATGTCCTCGAGATGAGAGCAGATCTTCTAACATTGCAGTCCTTTCAGGATGCCGTCCCTCTGTGGACTATTGCTATTCACACCAACAACATGTCTGTAGTCTGGTACATCAACAAGCAAGGAGAAACCCATTCTTACCCATTGTGCAGGAAGGCCATGAGGATATTGGAATGGGTGATGTCTTCAGAATGCCTTCTGGGTGCAATGCACATTCCGGGGAAAATGAACAAGCTGGTGAACAGACTCAGCAGATCTATTCTGATTGCGCATGAGTGGTCCCTCAAGCAGACAGTGGCGGACATGATTTTCAAATGTTGGAGGTCAGCCTTGCTGAGACCTTTTTACCTCTCCTGTCAGCAACAAATGCAACGAGTTCTTCACTCTGATCCCCACCTCTGGGGGAGTGCCCGAGGGACGCTGTGGTACACAATTGGCCCCTGGGTCTCCTGTGTGCTTATCTCCCTTTTCTGCTTATCCCAGAATTCCTTCAGAAGGCAAGCAGGCTGGAGAGCTCATTAATCCTCATTGCCCCCTTCTGGCCTTGACAGATTTTATTCCCCTTCCTTTAATCTCATCTAAAATATCCTCTGTGGTTACTGTAGCAGAGACAGGATCTCCTCTCTCACCCATCAGGATTGCAGCATCCCAATCTTCATGCCATCAAACTGACCGCATGGTTTCTCCACTTCCAACCATTGTAAGACAGTCCAGGCTTGCCTCCCTGGTTTGTAAATCATTTTGACCTCTCAAAAAGTGTCCACTAAGAAGGTCTACAACAGTAAATGGAAAAAGTTTGTTGTTTGGGTTGCAAGTAAAAATGTTGATCCTTTCTTGGCACCTATCTCAGACATTTTGCTTTTTCCTAGTACCGTGTTTATAGAAGGAGCACGTTTTTCTACCATCAGACTTCAGCTAGCAGTAATTTCCAGTTTTCATACGATTAGCCACGCCTGATCCTTATCTACCTTTAGATTATGCAAAGTGTTTATGAAGGGCATTTTTTTTTTTTTTTTTTGCTGAGACTACCCACTAAATATCCTTCCCCACAATGGGACCTCACTGTTGTACTGCAGTGTTTGACTCAAGGACCATTCAAGCCAGCAGCTATTTGTGATTTGAAGTTTTTGTCATGGAAGACTATCTTTTTAGTAGCCATTACTTAGCGAAGAGAATTTCTGAACTACAGGTGTTATCTTCCAAATCTCCATACATAATTTTTCATAAAAACAGTGCGTCTCTGCATAGCAATCCCTCTTTTATGCCTAAAATAGCCACAGAAACGATATTAGCCAATCCATTCAATTACCTGTATCTTTTCCTAATTTTTCCAACTAAGGAGGGTATATTCTACATCTCATTGATGTTCATAGACAGCTACGTTTTTATCTCCACAGAACAAAGCAGCACAGGAAGTTAGACCAATTATTTATAGCCTTCTCTACTAACAAACTAGGCTGAGCGATATCTAAAATCACACTGGCCAAGTGGATCACTGACTGTATCACTTTCATTTATTCCCAGAGAGGCTTAGAACTGCCTCAACTTCCAAGAGCACTTTCTACTAGATCTATGACTGCTTCTGACTTCTCATTCAGAATTTCTATTGATGATGATTGTGCGTCAGCCACCTGGTCAAATAGTCACACCTTTGTTGTGCACTGCAAATTGAATATCATGTCTAGGAGCAGGGCTTCCTTTGGCTCGATGGCACTCTGGCACATCCTTCCATGAGGGCCACCCAGGAATTGCATAGCTGAGGACTCTGACCCAATTGTGAGGAGGAATGAAGAGGACAATGTCAGATTAAAAAGTTATGTCTTACCGTAACTTGGCATCTGTGTTGTCCATCTTCATTCCTCCTCACTTTCCCACCCAGCCACCCCCACTGCCTTATTCTTCTAGAGGATCTATGGAAGATGGCAGGACACTTGGGTCTCATGTCCGAGTCTCATTTGCCTTTCTTTTTATCCTGTCCTGGTTATCGATGGATGGTGAATCAGTATACTCAATCTGAGGTGTTTGGGTGGGTGTAGTGCATTATGAGTAAGGAGCTCAACTGTCTGATCCAAGTCTGGAAAATATGGTCGAACTAGATCTGAGGATTGGATCCGAGACCCAGTCGTGAGGATGAATGAAGATGGACAACACAGCTTCCAAGTTATGGTAAGACATAACGTTTTATTATTGATCATGGGATGGATTAGGCCAACCTAATACCAAACAGAATTGGTTAATTCAAGCATCAAAAGAGAAGATGGTAGGCTTGAAATGTTTCTCAAGAGCAGCTAGCCTGGTTAGTACTTGCCTATGAACATGAGAGAGAAATGATAGAAAAATTGGCTGCTGATAACCATGAGTAAAACAGAGTACAAGATTTTGAAGAAAATGCAGAGATGTCCTTCATGGATGCATCTGCAGTCATAACAACTGGGTTGTCATGTCGTCAGGCAGCCCTTCAGTCGGCCGGATTCCAAAGTCCGGGTCCGGCTTCGGCTGATGTCGCACTTCACCCGACGTCATCTCTGTTGGTCTTCGGGTATAAAGGCATCAGCCGACGCCATTTTCCCCAGTCTTTCTTGCGCGTGGCCAAGCAGAAGCTGTTCGCAAGTGCCGGTCGGTCGGATCCAGAGATTACTTCTACGAATACTACTTCAAGACTTCTAAAGCTAAGTACCCGTTGGGGACTCTTTCTTGCCTCAGCTGATGTCAGAAAAGTTAATAATTGTTTAACCTGTGGGAAACAAATACCTCATAAAGATTTCCACTCTTATTGTCTGCCTTGTTTAGGCCCAGCCCACGACGTAGCAGCCTGTTCGCCTGTGCTTCATTCAACCGACGAACGCTTAGGCGCCGGTCGGAGTTTGCTGAACAGTTTTTCGGTTCTGATTTTGCGTATATTATGCCGCCGGATCCTCCGACTACCCAAACTGCTAAAAACGCAAAGATAAAGACCGACACTCATGTCCGCGGTTTCGCCGAAACCATGGTTAAGCAAATCATGAGTGTCTCGGTTTCGGCCGAAACCGAGAAAACTGATCAAAGTACAGCTGAATCTATCACTACCACTGAGGCCCCTGCTACTTCTCTTGAATCGGCCTCAGAAATTTTATCCACTACGGTGGTTGCCACTGACTTATCAGACACCATTCCCTTGGATGTCTCTACCCCAGCACGTGGTGCTGCTAGGCCTCCAGCAGCCATGTCCATTAAGGCCTTTGCCAGGGCTAAAGCAGCCAAAACTACTAAAACAGTGCCTGTTAAACCCCCTACAACCAGGCCCTCTTCTAGTTCACAAATGCTTACTCTGGCAGAAGATTTAATTTCATTAATTAGGGGATCTCAATCTCACCCAGACAGGGCCTCTCAGCCCCCAGAGAAGAGACCTAGGGCAGAGCCCCGAGCCTGTGTCCTCTGATGATTCTGCCGATGAATCAGACATAACAGACCAGCCAGAGGCTCCTTTCTCCAATTTTGAAGACTCAGATGCTGAAGAATCCATTCCAGCTGCTTCCCCACCAGAAGAATTCTCCTTTGGGGAAACCTTACATGCCATGCGAGCAGTTCCAATGGCAGCAGCAGGATTTCTCAGACTCCAGAAAAAGACTCAGGACCTTTCTGCACCTTCCACAGCACAGGCCCTTAGCTATACCTCCTGTTCTCTCTGTGGTGGATGATGCCTTCAATGATGTCTGCTCTGCACCAGATTCTTTACCTCCAGCCCCTGCCAAACCAGACAGATTTTACAGGGTACCAGACACTCATCACCACCTTTACAAGGCCCCACTTGCAGACCCCAAAACTATATCCCAGGGTCCCAAGGCAGTAGCCGCGACCACAGCTAAAAACCCTATTCCTTCTGAAAGGGAAGCCAGGTCATTAGACAGATGGGGCAAAAAGGTCTACACCTCAGCTACTCTCTCAGCTAGAGCTTTAAACTGTCAGTTTCACATGATACAATACCAAGAGTTTATGCTTGATCAGTTAACAAAAAAGCTATCCTCTGATGAATCTATTGATAAGAAACATGTATTAGAAATGGTAAATAACATACAACAGGTTAGTAACCATTCCTTAAAATGTGGCTATGATGCACTGGAGGCTTCATTTAGATCAGCCATGACTGGCACAGTGATAAGAAGGCATGCATGGCTAAAGGAACAAGCTTTACCGGATCATGTTAAAGCTAAGTTATTAGATGCTCCTATGGATAAGACCAGCTTGTTTGGTACACCTGCCCAGCAGGTAATGAAGAAAATGGAAGAAAAGGCAAAATCTGTTCAAACGGTTAAAGATTTCTTGCAGGTTCAACCCCAAGGTTTAGCAGGAACTGGCCTGCCAAAATTGGTCCTTTCCTGACTCCACAAGAGCCCAAAGGGGCAGGAATAGACGCTCCAGAGGCAGAAACCAATCCAGAGGAGGTGCCTACAGAGGACGACAGTGGCAAGGTAACAACAGAGGCACAGACACAACCACTGCCACTACAACAACACAACCACAGTGACTTAACTCTAAATCCGCCTACCAGGGAACAAATAGCAGCTCCATTAGGCGCAAATTAACCTTATTTTCAAAGAACTGGCACTATATCACAAAAGACAAGTGGATTTTACAAACCATAGATCAAGGTTACCGGTTCCACTTCCACACTTTACCAGTCAAAAGAGGAATGCCAAATCTACCTCCAAATCAAAAACAGAGGCTCTACAACAGATAATGCAGTTAGCAAACATGAGAGCTGTGGAAAGAGTGCCAACAACAGAACAAGGAAAGGGATTCTACTCCAGACTATTCCTAGTTCCAAGAAAGGAAAAAGTTGGAGACCTATTCTCGACCTGTCCACCTTAAATACATACATCATTGTCCCAAAATTCAAAATGCTGACCCTACAGCAACTTCTTCCCATGCTGGGCAAGGAGTGTTGGCTGGTAACTCTAGATCTCAAGGAGGCATACCTGCACGTCCCCATTCGACCAATCTGCAGAAGATACCTCAGATTTCTTGCAGGATCAGAGCATTATCAATTCTCAGCATTGCCCTTTGGCTTATCTACTGCCCAGAGTATTCACAAAATGCCTGGCATCAGTAATCGCCCACTGCAGACTACAGGGAATTCAAATTTACCCATACCTGGACGACTGCCTGCTACAAGGGGACAACAAAAGCAAGCTGACAACAGATTTACAAAGGGTCATTTACTTGCTACAAGCACTGGGATACACAGTCAATTTACAAAAATCAAGGCTGATACCATCCCAAACAAGTACATTCTTGGGCTGAATTGGACACAGTAAAACAAATGGCATTCCTAACTGCAGAAAAACAAAAAGAACTCCCTCTTTACTACTTGGCACTAACAAAACAGAACAAGTTAACAGCAAGAAAAGTACTGCAGGCCTTGGGCTTCATGGCATCATGCATAATCTTGGTCCCACTTGCCAGACTACATATGAGAAAACTACAGTGGTACCTAAAGAATTTATGGTCCCAACACAGACACAGCCTAGAAACAGAAATTCCACTAATTCCATGCTTAAAACAGGAGTTCCTATGGTGGGCTCAAGCATGCCAGTCAAACCCAGGGCTACCCTTTCACAGATGTCAAGCAAGCCAGACCATCACAACAGACGCTTCAGACCTAGGATGGGGCGCCCACATGCTGGACAAATGCATGCAAGGATTGTGGACGCAGGATCAACTTCACCTGCACATCAACCTAAAAGAAATGCTGGCAGTAAAACTGGCAATCCAAAAGTTCAGACCATTTCTCAAAGAGGGCCAGTTGATGATAAGGACAGACAACACCACAGTCATGTGGTACATCAACAAGCAGGGAGGCACTCATTCATACCCCCTATGCAGAATGACTTTGGAGCTGTGGAACCTGGCACTCAGCTACAACATCCAGTTACAGGCAATATTTGTACCGGGAAAAGAAAATACTCTAGCAGACATATTAAGCAGAACCACTTCGGATGCCCACGAATGGATGCTACACCCGGACATCTTCAAGACCATCTCAAAGAAATGGGGAATGACTCAGATAGATCTATTCGCTTCCCCTCTCAATCACCAGCTCAAAAAATTCTGCACAAGGACATTCCACCCACTAGCATGGAAAGTGGATTCGCTCTCCTTCAGCTGGAAAGGCCTAACAGCATATGCA
This sequence comes from Protopterus annectens, assembly GCF_019279795.1. Lineage (NCBI taxonomy): Eukaryota > Metazoa > Chordata > Ceratodontiformes > Protopteridae > Protopterus > Protopterus annectens. The sequence continues at coordinate 110,747,615 of NC_056727.1, read as the reverse complement.
TTCCCACCTCTTCCCTTGATACACAAGGTATTACTAAAAATCAAGGAAGAACGTCCAAGGATAATCCTGATAGCTCCAAACTGGCCAAGACAACACTGGTACCCACTGCTGAGGAGCATGTCTCGAACAATATGTGGCCAATACCCTGATGCCTTTGATGTTAACTCAGAACAACTACAGCATCATGCATCCAAACCTAAAACGTTGCAACTGACTGCATGGAACATCACATAGCAGCAGCTAATCTAGAACTTTCCCAAAGAGTTAAAGACATTATTCTTGAAGCCCGCAGACCTTCAACAAGAAGGAACTATGCAGGAAAATGGAAAAGGTTTGTCATTTGGAGTACTGAAAGAGGAAAAGATGTGTCAAACATAGATATGCCTAACATTCTGGAGTATCTGGCAGAACTTCTACATTCAGGCCTGTCCTACTCCTCCATCAAGATACATGCATCAGCTATATCAGCAGAATACAGCTTTGATTCACCTGTTTTTCACACCCTTTACTCAGGCAGTTCCTCAGAGGAATCAAGAATGTAAAACCTCCAAGGAAACCACCATTGCCAGCTTGGGACTTGAACTTTGTGCTAGAAAAGTTGACACTATCACCCTTTGAACCAGCAGCAACAGCAGACCTACAGCATCTATCGTGGAAAACTGCCTTCCTACTGGCAATAACCTCAGCCAGGAGGGTTTCTGAACTTCAGGCCCTAATGGCAGTACAACCCTTCCTAATCTTCCACCAAGATAGAGTGTCCATGAGGACTAATCCTACATTTATGCCTAAGGTGGTATCCAGAGTGTCTTTAAACCAGGCAATCCACCTACCTACCTTCTTTCCCAACCCACAAAACAGAGGGAAAGAATACTGCATACCTTGGATGTACATAGACAGCTACGCTACTACTTGGACAGAACAAAAGTAGCAGAAAAACTGACCAGCTTTTTGTAGCCTATGCAACAGGAAGGGAAGGAAAAGCTATTTCCAAACAGACAATCTCCAAATGGATAGGAAATTGCATACGATTCTGTTACTCCTTCCATGGAAAACCAATTCCACAGAACATAAGACCTCATTCTACAAGGGCAACAGCCACTACCACAGCCTTCTTACGAGGAGTGGCAACCAAAGACATTATTGAGGCGGCTACTTGGACCTCCGTGCATACATTTGCCAAGCATTATAATTTGCCTCTATATTCCAGATCCCGAGCAGGGTTTGCCACTGCTGTACTGCAAGGGATCCTAAACACACCATAATCTAGTTTTTCCTCCTCCCCTAGTTGGCTATGGTATTCTACCCAGTTGTTATGACTGCAGATGCATCCATGAAGGACATAGTACAGTTTTGTACCTACCATAAATGTAGATGTCCGAACTGGATAGCATCTGCAGTCAGGATTACCCTCCCTCCTTCCCTCTGTGGTACTCCTAGGGTGTTTACCCTCCTAATAGCTAGCTGGTGGGGGGGAGTCTTTTATGGTGTATTTGTTTGTATATATGTACATACATGCTTATTTTTGTGTTTACCTCTATCTTTTTGGAAACATTGGCATTTATCCAAATTTTAGCCTTCAAGAGGGCTACTGGCATCTGGGGCAAGAAACACTGAGGAAAATGGCGTCGGCTGATGCCTTTATACCCGAAGACCAACAGAGATGACGTCGGGTGAAGTGCGACATCAGCCGAAGCCGGACCCGGACTTTGGAATCCGGCCGACTGAAGGGCTGCCTGACGACAGGACAACCCAGTTGTTATGACTGCAGATGCTATCCAGTTCGGACATCTACATTTATGGTAGGTACAAAACTGTACTATTTAAAATGATGGGAGAATATATAAGGGAGGTGGTAAATGGGATACAAGGAAAGTAGTGTCAGGAGATCTTATGGAAGGAAAGTAGTGTCAGGAGATCTTATGGGTTATAAGAAAAATAGTCGATATTATTAAAGACAAGGGGAGATGGAATAATTGTTTGTCGGCATAATGAAAGCTTTTGATAGTGTAAGTCATGAGCAGTTGTGGGATATATTAAGAGCATATGGTATGGTGTAATTTTTTTGAGTTAATAATTTCTTCTTATAAAAATAGTAAGGCTGGAATGTTATTGAATGCAGACCTGAGTAAATAACTTGTAATTCAAAAGGGGGCTTAAGTGTGAATGTCCCACGAAGGGTGTATTATTCAATATAATTTTGAATACTAAAAATAGAAAGATTGAGGCAACTTATTCAGAAGCTAAATATTTTATAAAAGGGGAGTATAGGTGTTCGTGTTATTTCATATGCGGATGGTCTAGTAGTAACAAATAATGGAGCATGGATGAAGGGGAATATTAAAAGTATAGGAAAGTTATTAAGGTTACTAGGTTTGCCTTTAAGTAAGAAAAATAATGGAGAAATAGGAGATATAAAAAAGTAGGTGGTCTCACTTCTGTAGGAGGGAAGTATCTGTTCTTGACGCATGATTTGGAAGGAGGGGAATAGTGGCAGAGCAATGGGGGATTCCTTTAGGAATGGTGTGTGTTGGTGGAGAACTTTAAGGAGAAGGTTAATCTTACTAATTCTGTGATATGAGGTAAATTGGAATATTTAGTTGGGGGTGTAGATGTCCCCTAGTAGAATGAAAGAATTACTGCAAATATTTTTTTTCTGTAATATGGGGTTCTAGACTTGATCCTGTAAAAAAATAATAAAGGGGGCATTTTTTGTATTATTACAATGAGAAGCATGGATGCTAATCAATCTGGTGATTCATTTAGTGTTTTTAAATATGTTTTGGATTTTAAGAAAGATGGGGGAAAATCCCCAGAATATAGTGATTAGGATAATGGAAAAATTTATTTTCACAGGAAATGGATGAAAAAAAGAATGGGGAAATTTGATAAGGAATAAATGTTTGAATGAATATTTTTAATGGAAATTAAATGTGAGAGGGAAATGTAAAAAGAGAAAATTATGGTACGAATGCAAGACAAAACAGCCTTTCTGGCACAACTAAGATGTTTTCCAAAGAGACTATGTATCTATAAGGGAACTTTTGTGGATCTCTAAATGTTCAACATTTAGATCACTGTTGCAGTAGCCTAAGCTTTAGAGCCTTCTTGCTGCCAATGTGTTTTGCCACTGCAGGCTTTGTAGAACTGACAGTCTGCTAGCAATCTTTTCAAAGCTGGTCAGATGAGTCCCCCTTCTGGAGAAAACCTTCCATTACATCGGTTTTCTGTGATTTTTTTTGGTAAAAACTTATTTTTATGCAAGATTTTTTTCTGGGACTGTCATGATACTGAAACAATTTTAATTGGACAGTGCTTGTGTAGATATACGTGGGGGTGGGTCTACTTTTTATAGTTATGTTCTACATCTTTATGTACAGCTTTTTTTGACAGTCCAGGAAAATTTTACCTCTAAACCTAAAATGTCCTGTCAGAGGGTTCACTCACTCAGTTATCGCTATCAACTTGTGAGGTCTCCTTTCCTGCTTGAACATGGAGCAGTTGTTGGGCTGTGTAATCCTGGCTTCCCCTATCCAAAAGAAGGAAACTTGTTAGGAAGTCTCTGGCCAGGCCAGCTCCATTGCTGCCTCAGCTACTGGTGGGTGACTGCCGTAGACAATACTATTTCCTCAGACCATTCATCTTTTACGCCCGGTCCTTCTGGTGTAGGCCATCAGGAAGCCGCTAAGGACTGGGAGACTGGCACTTCCTCTCCATCTATAGGGTTACCTTCACCAGTCAAGGGTGAGCCACTGTTTTTGAGCTTGGGATAAGGAGTGTGTGAAGGTTTACTGCTTAGTGTGGGATAAGCCTGATTCCTGAGGTAATGCTTCTGTCGTGGGCTGGTACGTTTCCAAAGACTCTGAGGATTTGTTGAGATTTACTAAGGGACTGGGATTGCTTACTGCTTCAGTGTGTTAAATCCTAGTACCTCACTCCATTTTAGTAAAGTTTTCCCTCATAGTTTGACCATATTTTCCATTCAGATGAGCAGGGCAATCTGTCAGAAAAACCTTGTAGCAGGCAAACTGAGCAGGACCAGGGCAGACCCTCACAAATGGAAATTATGCCCAGGGGTTTTCCAGGAACTAATCCAACTGTGGGAAGCACCGCAAATAGATCAGTTTATCTCCTTTCAGAATAGATGGCTAAAGAAATGCAAATGGGCTTAGAAGACAAATGGCTTCCCATTGCCATCAGTTTTAATGTTCTTTTATGCTTTTCCAATGATACCTAGGGTTTTTCAAAAGATTCAGAAGGATGTTCTTCATCTCACATTGCTGCAGTCCTAACACTTGGGTAGTCCGCTGTCCCTCGGTCGGCCCGAATATCAGAGTATAAGGCTGACGTCGGTCAGGGCGCATTTGACTGACATCAGAACGTCAGGGTACAAATGCGCATGACCGACGTCATATCCTCAGTCTTTTTTGCCGCATGGTCCGATGCAGAAGCAGCGTTGCAAGTGCCGTTCGGCGTTCTGAAATTTTTCGAATTCGGAGTTTCAGACCGAAGTCAGAGTTGGTTAAGTACCCCGTTGGGGAATATTTTGGTTTTTTCTTGCCTCAGTGGTTTACCGGATGTCAGAAAAAGTGAATAACTGTATTTCTTGTGGGAAACAGATACCGCATAGGGATTACCATAATTTGTGTATATCTTGTTTGGGACCTGAGCACGACGTTGTTGGGTGCCGCTTTTGTGCTAGGTTCAATAAATGCACTATAAAGCGGTGGTTGGATTGTGCCAGGTTGGTCTTTGGGAAGCGGTGCAATTACAAAATGCCGTCGGATGCTCCGACGCCGGCTTCCTCAAAGAAGCGCAAGGACAAGGCTGTTAAACCTAGGTTAGAGGAGTCGTCCAAACCGGACGCCGGTTCTTTAGAGGCGTCAGTGGAACCGGTGGTTCCGACGGAGGCCTCTCTGGAGTCCCAGGGAGAAACTTTGCTTTTACAGGATGTGGCCTCCCAGGAGGCAAGTCAGGCTACAGGGGCTTCTCTGGTTACTTTACTCCCCTCCCTTCCTAGAGTGTCTAGGCCCTCTCTTTCTGCTTCCAAGGCTTCTCCTAGAGGCAGGTCTAGTTTAGCTGCTGTGGGTGTCACTCCTAGTTCTTCAGGTTCTGTGCCCAAGAAGCACATGCTTAAAATGGCAGAAGATTTAATTACTTTAATTAGAGGCTCTATGCCCCCTCCTGATAAGAGGCCTAGGATGGAGCCAGTGTTGGGGGATTATGAGCAGGCTTCGGATGTGTCTGAGTCTTCGGCTGAAGACTTGCAGGAGTATTCTCATTATTCTGACTCTGATGTTGATGATTCTACTCCTTCTGCTTCTCCTCCTGAGGATTTTTCTTTTTCAGAGACCCTTCACTCCATGAGAGAGCACTTTAAATGGGAGGGTCAGGACTTCTCTGACTCCAGGAAAAGGCTTAGGGAATTTTTGTTTTTACCCCAGCATAGGCCTTTGGCTATACCTCCTGTTTTGACTGTGGTGGAAGATGTGTTTGCAGAGGCTTCTCTTAATCCTGATTCCTTGCCTCCTGCTCCTGTTAAACCAGATAGGTATTACAGGGTGCCTGAAGCTCATAAGTATCTTTTAAGAGTCCTAGGGCAGACCCAGAGACTGTTAGCCAGGGGCCCAAGGGTGTTAAGGCTTCTGTTGTCAAGAATCCGGTTCCTGCAGATAAAGAGGCCAGGGCCTTGGATAGATGGGGAAAGAAAGTTTATACTTCTTCCACCCTAGCCATGAGAGCTTTGAATTGCCAGTTTCATATGTTAAAATATCAAAATTATCTGCTTTCACAGTTGAAATCTAAGGTTGATGCTCTGGCGGAAGGTATTGATTGTAAAGAGTTACAGGATTTAGTGCATGTTTCTGAACAGGTGGGTAAGCATTCTTTGCAATGTGGTTTTGATGCTGTACAGGCCTCCTCTAGGGTGGCTGCCACTGGGTCAGTTCTTCGCAGGCATGCCTGGCTGAGGGATCAAAATTTATCTGACCATGTTAAAACTAGGATTTTGGATGCCCCTTTGCAATCTGATGTCTTGTTTGGTTCTCCTGTTGAGGCAGTTTTAAAGAAAATGGAAGACAAGGCTAAGTCTATGCAGACTGTTAAAGATTTTTGCAGGTTCAGCCTCCAAAGTTTAGTAGAAATTGGCCTACTAAGGGGTGGACGTATCCTTCTTATGATTCCCAGTCTAGGGGTAGATCTAGACGTGGCAGGGCCAGAGGTCAGGGCTCTTTCAGGCCTAGAACAGGGAGTTCTCCTGCACAGTCTTGAGTGAGGGCAGGGGTCAGTCCTTTCGTAAACAGACCCAATGACCTACCTTTTCAGCTGCCAGAACCTTCTGCCTGGCGGCACCTTTGGGAGGAAGGCTGGCACTTTTCAAAGAAAATTGGAGTTTGATTACCCAAGACAAATGGGTACTGGATATCATACATCACGGTTACAGGTTTTATTTCCATACCTTGCCTCCTTTCAAAGGCATGCCAGACATTCCTCCTCCACAAAGAATGGAGGCTCACAAGCAAATTTCACTGTTACTCCAAATAGGGGCCATACAGCCGGTTCCTATGCCAGAAAGGGGCCTAGGATTTTATTCTCGCCTGTTCCTAGTACCAAAGAAGGGAACACGTGGAGACCAATTTTGGATTTGTCTATCCTCAACACTTATCTGGACATTCCCAAGTTCAAAATGTTGACGTTGCAGCAGCTTTTACCTCTGCTGGGCAAAGATCATTGGATGGTAACTTTGGATCTCAAGGAGGCTTACCTTCATGTTCCTATCAGACTAAGTTGCAGGAAGTATCTGCGTTTGAGCTGGGAATTCTCACTATCAGTTCTCTGCATTGCCCTTTGGCTTATCTACTGCCCAGAGTGTTCACGAAAGTTCTGGCTCCAGTGATAGCTTTCTTCAGGCTAAAAGGAATACAAATCTATCCTTATTTGGACGACTGCCTGATTCTGGCTCAAGAAAGGGAAGAGCTTCTTCATCATTTGGAATATGTGATAGCAGTGCTAAGATGCCTAGGGTATTCTGTGAACGAAATAAAGTCCAGTCTAGTACCCTCTCAGGACATGTGCTTTCTGGGTGTGAGACTGAATACAGCATCCCAGATGGCCTTTTAACCCCGGACAAACAAAAGAGTCTTTCCCTTTACTTCCATCAACTATCTCATCAGTCCGGGCTGACTGCAAGGACAGTCCTTCAAGCCTTAGGGTTCATGGCATCTTGTATTCTGGTGCTTCCCAATGCCAAACTGCATATGAGGAAGCTACAATGGTATCTCAAAATGTATGGACACAGCACTGCCAGGATCTGGACACTGTCATTCAAATAATACCTTGCATTCAAAAGGAATTTTTGTGGTGGGCTCAGGAATGTCACCTAAACAAGGGACTCTCTGTGACCCGGCCAGAGGCGAGTCAGATTTTAACGACAGATGCCTCAGACAAAGCTTGGGGAGCTCATCTGAATGGAAAGTGGATACAAGACAAGTGGCCTGCCAGACTACAACATCTGCATATCAACATGAAGGAGATGTTAGCAGTCCAGTTTGCATTAATGGCTTTCAAGGAATTACTTCTTCCAGGGCAGGTGTTGATTCTAACAGACAACACAACTGTCATGTGGTACATCAACAAGCAAGGGGGAACGCATTCTTATCCTCTATGCAGGCAAGCAATGATTTTGTGGGAGACTGCTCTCAGGTTACAGCTCAATCTTCAGGCAAGGTTTCTGCCAGGAGCACAGAACTCCTTAGCAGATGTGTTAAGCAGACAAATCATGGATCCCCACGAGTGGAAACTGGATCTTCATGTATTTCAGAAATTGACAGTGTCCTGGGGAACTCCAGACATAGATCTGTTCGCTTCTCCACTAAACCACCAGCTGCCAAAGTTTTGCACAAAGCGGTATCATCCCACAGCTTGGAAAGTGGATGCTCTTTCTTTCAGTTGGACAAATCTTCATGTGTATGCCTTTCCACCTCTGCCTCTCCTCTCAAAGGTACTTCTGAAGGTCAGACAGGACAAGCCAAGGATGATTTTGATAGCACCAGATTGGCCTCGGCAGCACTGGTACCCACTACTGAGAAGTCTAGTACGGAAGCCTCAATGGCCTTTGCCTTTGATTCCACATCTGTTGTCCCAGGAGGACAGCCATTTGCTCAATGTCAAACTTCACTCTCTTCACCTAACAGCATGGCATATTCTGTTTTAAACCATAGAGGGTCTCTACTTCCACAACAAGTTTTGAATGTGATTTTGGAAGCTAGAAGGCCTAGTACAAGGAAAGTGTACGCAGATAAATGGAAGAGATTTTTGTTTTGGAGTGCAGCTAAGGATTTGGATGTTTCTGAGCCTGATTTAAGTGTGGCTCTTCAATATCTTACTGAGTTATTGGACAAAGGTTTGTCCTTCTCTTCTATTAAGATTCATGCTGCAGCAATTTCAGCTCACTATGACTGTGACCCACCATTGTTTTCTCATCCTTTGTTCAAGCAATTTCTTAGAGGGGCAAAGAATTTAAGACCCCACGAAGAGCTCCTACTCCTGCTTGGGATCTCAATTTTGTGTTGGAGAAACTCACTCTACAACCTTTTGAACCTGCAGCGACTGCTGAGTTGAAATATTTGTCATGGAAGACTGCTTTTTGTTGGCCATTACCTCTGCAAGAAGGGTTTCTGAATTGCAGGCCCTTATGGCAGTTGAGCCTTTCTTAATTTTTCATAAGGACAGGGTATCTTTACGTACTAATCCTTCCTTTATGCCTAAAGTGGTTTCTAGTGTGGCTTTAAACCAAACTATTCATTTGCCTACTTTTTATGCAAATCCCCAAAATAAAGGGGAAAAGATTTTGCACACTTTAGATGTACACAGGCAGTTGCGATATTATTTGGACAGAACTAAAGGGTTCAGACAATCTCAGCAGTTATTAGTTTCTTTTGCTTTGTGCTCTCAGGGCAAGCCCGTGTCAAAACAAACTATTTCTAAGTGGATTGGATTTTGCATTGCTTTCTGTTATTCCCATCATGGCAAGGAGATTCCAGCTGGGATTAGGCCTCATTCCACTAGGGCTACTGCCACTTCAACAGCTTTTTGAGGGGTGGCAACTAAGGATATTTTGGAGGCAGCCACTTGGAGTTCAGTGCATACCTTCTCTAGGCATTACCACCTTCCATTGTACTCTAAATCCAGGGCTGGGTTTGCCACTGCTGTGTTGCAGGGCATTCTGGCAGCTCCTGCTTCATTATAGTTTAGCCATCCTCCCTTACCTCTGCTTTGGGATTCTACCCAAGTGTTAGGACTGCAGCAATGTGAGATGAAGAACATAGTACAGTTTTGTACCTACCATAAATGTAGATGTTCGAAGATCCACATTGCTGCAGTCCAATTTACCCTCCCTCCTTCCCCTCTGTGGTTTGAGGTGGTTGTGTGGGTTGGGTTATCCATCTGAGGTATATTGTGTTTATTGTATATATTGTATATATTGTACATATTCTTGGTGTTAGGCTGGTTGATTGTTTAGCTGTTGCCTATGGGTTTGGACCTTTTTTCTTTAGGGTCTTCTGACATCTGGGGCAAGAAACGACTGAGGATATGACGTCGGTCATGCGCATTTGTACCCTGACGTTCTGATGTCAGTCAAATGCGCCCTGACCGACGTCAGCCTTATACTCTGATATTCGGGCCGACCGAGGGACAGCAGACTACCCAAGTGTTAGGACTGCAGCAATGTGGATCTTCGAACATCTACATTTATGGTAGGTACAAAACTGTACTATTCTGCAGATTTTGTGGTGGTGACTCCATTCTGGCCCAGGCAGCAGTGTTCTCCCTTTTGAAACTGACCAAGGGCAATTACCAAAATCTTCCCAACAGACTGGATTTACTCACCGGGGGTTGTTTGATACACTCCAGTTTGAAAACACTTCAGTTGACTGCCTGGATGATACAGTTTTGATATCTTTTAGGCACTTTTTTCCCTGTGGCTGTGCAGTGAGTGTTTAAAGTAAGTGAAAAAAAGTGTTGCTAGAAAGTCATATATGTGTAAATGGAAAAGGTTTTTTAGTTGGTGCCACTCTAAGAACCAGGGCCTTTTTAAGGCCCATTTATCCCTGGTTCTTGATTTGTTTGTGTGAGTTGTATCTTCTGGCTTCTCTTATTCTTCTAAGATTTATCTGTCAACCATTTCTGCATATCCTCCCTTAGATACCACCCTTTTTTTCAACCTGTCCCCAAGTCAAGCAATTTGAATTTAGAAAACGTCTAGCTCCTCCGTGGGAATCTTAATTTTGTGCTTGAAAAGTTGACACTTCATTTGAACCAGCTCATCACACTGATTTGAGTTTCTAAACACGGAAAACTGTACTAATTCATTGCTCTGATAACTGCAAGAAGCATATTTGACTTACAGTTCTTATAGTGAGTCATCCCTACTTAATTTTCCGTAAGGACAAGGTTTCTTTGAAACCTAATCCTTTTTTGTACTTAAATTGATTTCAGAATTTCAGAGTTTGCTTTAAGCAAGACTTTTAATCTCCCTGTCTTTCTAGAATGTAAAATCGTAAAAACTCTGGCTTTCCTGAAGAGTTTAGTTCTGCTAAAGTACTGACCTGTCTGTGGATAACCAATCTCCTGTTATGGTAAGAAAAATGGACGGCCAGTGTAAAAGCAGGCAATTTCCAGGTGATTGTCTCATTCTTTTTCTTCCTGCTATACCTACCCTAACAAGCCACTTCCAGGGAGGGTTAGGACCCTTTCTACAAGGGCATTGGCTTCATCAGTGACTTTTTGGAAAGGGGAGGACTCTGGAAGTATTCTAGGGGCAGCAGCTTGTTCCTCTCTGCATACATTTGCAAAACATTCTAAACCTGATTCTTTTTCCTAGCTCGGAATAAGCTTTGCAGTGACCATTCTCCAGGGTTTCCTGGATAGTTGATTTCCTTCCTCTTCCCTATAAAAGTGTCTTAAGGTATGGTAATCTACCCATATTGCCTGGAATACTGCAGCAGTGGTCCAAATGCTGAACCTAGTACAGCTGTGTAAGTAAATTTCCCATAAGAGTAGATGTTCTAATAAATCACTATTGCAATAGCCGACCCATCTCTCTAGCACCCTTACTTGTTTTATGTATGTACATGCATATATAGATACATACATACATGTGCACACACACACACACACACACACACACACACACACACACACACACACACACACACACACACACACACACTTGCATTGTTTTTATTTGTTTTTTCCTCTCCTAGCAATTTCCTAGCATTTTCCTTTCTGGGCTGTTGCCTACCTCCTTTGGATAAAAAAGCTCTGAAGCTTTTGGCCCCAAACTCCCTTTTCTCTGACTTTGAAGTAGTGGGAGTTTGGACACTTGGAAGTTGCCCTAATGTGTTGATAGTTTGGCTAGTGGTCATATCTTAGGAAGGGTATAACTCATATAGTTTAGGCTACTGCAACAGTGATCAATTGGAACATCTTCGGTTAACAGTAAGTTTACTTACGCAGCAGTAGCATAGATGGCATGGATCATCCTTATGGCCCTGCAGGCGAGACTGCATATGAGAAAGTTGCAGTGTTACCTCAGGAATGGCTGGAAGCAGCACACCCACTCCCTGGAGGGAGACCATTCTCTCACTTCATTGCTTAAGGCAGGAGAGCTCATTGTGGAATAACCAGGTATAAACTAATTTAGGTATTTCTTTCAGAAAGGCCCCTAAAGCTCAAACTTTGGACACAGATGCCTCTGATGTGGTGCGGAGGAGCCTATTCAGTCAGTCTGAGTACTTGGGGCATTCAACAAAAGAAGATGCATCAATACCAAGGAGATAATGGCACTCACCCTGGATCTTGAGGTTTTTCAGCCAATCTGGAGACCATGGGTCTTGCATCTAATAACAGGCAACCATGGTGATGTAGTAGATAAAGAACTATAGTGCGAAATTCCTAAATCTTTGTGCAAGCTGGTTCTACAAGCATGGGAAATTTGCCTTTAGAAATGGGCATGGCCTTCAGGCTTTTGTTCATTCCACTCCAGCAGAATACCCTGGTGTGAAATTAGTTAATTCATTATTGCCTATGTCACTGATTTTGTTTTATTCTTGACACCTCTACTTCTTGTGTGGAATGCCTTGATCCATTCAGGTCAAGTGTGCTTGAAAGGCAAGACCACACACCATTCTTTTGTTCTGCTGTAACTTAAGTCATAGTACTGAATTTGCAGTATTGTAAAACTGTTAAATACATTAAATGCAAGGAATTTTCTTGGTCAGTTAAAGTCATTTAAAAGGCTGCTTTTCTGCTTCAACCTAAAAGATTTTCTTTCATTTGGTTCTTTTTAATCACAGCTGTACATAGTTGCTGTCCAAGGTGTTAACTGAAAGACAGGAATGTGACACATTGACTGCAATCAGGCATTAATGAGTTAAGTAGGACAGCAGAGCCACGAGTGGATATGACATCTTCTTGGAGCTGATCCACAGGAGAGATGTACCAGAAGTACACTTAATTTCTTCTCTGAGCAACAGGTCATTGAGAAAATACCTCTCCAGAACTCCCTGCAGGAAGGCTTGGGTAGTAGTCTTCTTCAAATCCCACTTCTCCCTAGGGTGATCCAGAAGGTAAGGGAGGAAAAGCTAGAAGTGTTTCCAATAACCCCTCCTTTTTATTTTGGCTGAGGTATACTTTATGCTGTTTGTTGGAAATGGCAGTTGAAAACCTGTTATCCTGCCACAGCACGTATACCTTCTGATCCAGCTTATCATCCTTGGTACACAAAAAATGCCAATCCGCAGACTGAAAACATGGATGATTTGACGCTGTTGCCCTTTGGACACCTGTTTTCAGAGGTTGTGCCAAAAATCACAAGTGAAGCTAGGAGCCTAATACTAGAAGCCCTATTTGGTTAAATGAAAGTTTTCCCTGGGATGCTAAAGGAAGAATTGGGCACCCATTGTAAATGAATGCCTTTGTTTCTGTGCATCGTTCATTCCTTGGATGTTTAAAGGCAAATCAAATGCTACCTGCATAGAGTCAAGGACCACCACTGCTTTTTTTTTTTTGTTTGTTTTTTGTTTTTTTGGGGGGCTGCTAAAAAGGAAGCGAACTTGGCCACTAGATAGACTATTTGTAAATGGCTAGCTGACTGTGTTCTCTTTTATTACTTTGCCCATAGGAAGACCTTGCAAGGGTTTGTCAGGCCACATTCTTGTAGAGCTAGTACTGCATTTAGTAAAGGAGGAAATATTCTGGCTGTCCTGGAAGCAGCCACATGGTCATATCTATACATTTTTTATAAGTGTTAATGATTGGGCTTTCTGGGCAGGGGCAGGATGGATTTCACTACTTTTTATTCTGTAGGAACTCTTGCAGTCTGTTCCAGGAACTTAACTTCCCAGCATTATTGCAGACTTTGACAGTTTTCCCAAAAGTTGTGACTGAAGCAGTGATCTAGATGATGAATATAGTTTAGCTCTGTAAGGAACTCATCATCATAATAGTATATGTTAAATAGGATCACTGTTTGTGCATTCCACTTATTTATTTTATGGACATTTAATGCCTGTGCAGGTGCCATTTAATGTCTTCCCACTGTTGCATCTTCCAGTCACTGTATCTTTAGGGGACCTGGATTTTAGAGCATCTTGGCTTAATGCTGGGTAGGTACAAGTTGTGGGTGACAGTGGGCAATCATGACTATTGGGTGGTCCTGCAGGCATCCAAACTGTCTACCATGCCAAGGTTTCTTGTGCAAGAAGGAACTGAATGAAGATACCATCGTCTGTCTGCTAATTATACCAGGAGTGTGGAATCTTCCATTGTGGTGAAGATTCCGTATGCATAGAAGGGTACAAGATACTTGAATTCCTACTGGGCATCAGATCTTACCTGTGTCACAGTTCCAAAAGGGTTTGACTGCAACAATGTTCTTACCTGAGCTTCTACCATTATGGTAAATTCCTTAACAAAATTTTGCTATGTAAATGAGCAGATCCATCCTTAACAAAATTTTGCTATGTAAATGAGCAGATCCATCCTTGTCAGTATATGTACTCCTCTTCCCCTGCCTCCTGACAAATGTTATGCGGTTTCTTAGAGTGCTTCATTTTCAAGCAGCAACACCTGATGTGTGTTGAGGATGTGGTTGCCCAGAGATAATTATGGTAAAGGAGAGGGACTAGTAACCTGGGAAAGTTTTTGTTTTTTAGATGAGAATTTAAATAAAAGCTTGCAGTTTCAGTTCTCTTGGTTTGTGAGGATGGTCATGCTCATTAACATCTGGCATTATGGTAAGTAAATAACTTTTGTACTCGCATGGTGGAGGAGTCCATCTTCCAAAACATAACCTCCCCCTCTTCATATTTAGTGTTGCCCTTTCTGGAGATATGCCTTGTCTTTTTATTCCTTTTCCTTAGTGCAACTGAAGAATAGAGAGTAAGTGAGTGGTATATCATGGCATAGAGAAGGGTTCCAGGTAGCCCAGAATTATTTTCTGAGTAGAGTTGCATTTGGGTTACTAAAGATGGACCTCCTTATGACAGGTCTGTTATGGTATCACATTAACTTTATTTTCCATTGGTTCAAAAAATAATCAGCTCATCAAATAGTTTGTTAAGGGACATCAATTGTGGAATCACTTCATTGTTGATAGTAATAGAGCTGAAAGTTAAATAAAGCAGTCACAGAACTAACCTTTGTTTCTCTGATGTACTCTTCTCAAGGAGCGAGTGGGTAGAAAATGCATAACTATTTCACAGTGACCATCAAGGACCAAAACATTAAGTATAGAATGAACACTGACTAATTGGTTTGTTGCATGCCTTACCATACCACCAGGAACAAATGGAAGTAATTTATTGGAAAAAAATGTTACATTTTTGTTTCTCCGGGGGAAACTGATAAAAAAGGAGAGTTGCTTTAAAGAATTTAAAAAGTGGAGCAGTAGACTTTTGTCTAAAATATTGTGGTTTCTAAACATTTTATATGGTCTTCCCTTTATGCTTGACTTGTTTTGTATACTGTTAATCACTAAAGTTTGATGATATTAGTAGTTTGATTATATTGGCACTAGTGCAACCAGATGGTGTAATGGCTGTATTTTTTTACTCTTGATAACTAATTGATCTTCAAGATTCCCTCATTCTTTGCCCATTTGTCATGTTTGAGCTCCCACCTCTGGAGAAACAATGAACCCATTCATTTCCACTTAGGAGCGAGGGTCTGCAGGAAGTGTCTATATTACATAATCGAACTGTTAAAAGTTCAAATGTCATATGGTCGACACCATATGATTGAACTTTTAAAAGTTCAAAAATGTAATTAAAAAAAAATAAACCAAAGGAAAAACCTACCTGACCAGTTTAAGCAGGGGGGCAAGCCCCGCTGCACCACCCGCTTTTTAGATATACCAACTCCGAGATCACACTACAGTGCAGAAAAGGGAAATCTTCCCATTCCGCACTGTACGGAGATCTCCATTGAAACGTTCAAACTTTTAAGTTCGATCATATGGTGTCGACCATATGATGTTCGAACGTTTTAAGAGTTCGAAAACGTGATATAGACCCTGCAGGAATGGTGGTGTTATCTGTAGCAGGGATTTTTCATTTCTTCTGTTTATTCCTGTGTTGTCCCTTGGGAGTATTGTGCATTGTGTGTAAGCAACAGACAGTCTTCCCCAGCCAGCTCTTTTAGCACCTGAGCTGTATTAGATCTTTGGATGTCTGGGTCATAGTCAGAGATTTGTCCCTATGTTCCCATGAAGTGTATATAATTGTTGCTGTTGCTGACTCATTTATGATTGTGGTCTCAGACTGTTAAAGCTGTGCTTGATAGATCTGATTACTGCGACTGTTGTTAGTCTGTTAATATCTGGCCTCTATTGGTGCCAAGAAATTAATGGCTTTTTGGAAACTGCATTACTTGAAGACTTTCCATTACTTCATTAGTGGCATTGTACTGGATATTATCATTTAGAGAATCTTATGGCTTCATAAGTAAGTACTAGGCAGTCAGTCTCTAGACTATTGCAAGCCTGTCTCAAATCTGCCATTCAAAAGTTCTTTCCAGCCTCTGGGAGGGCAAGATAAGATAGACAGCATGAGAATTTGAGGCTGCCCACAATTGTCTAGGCTTACCTTTAAGGTGGCAAGGATGCTACTTTGACATGTATAGTGAAAGTCTGCTCCAGAGGTACTGAATTAGTTGGATATGAATATTTCATGCCAATATGACTTGTCTGTTGATGAAACTTTAGCTCCTTTTAACAAGGTAATTGAGATGTCATTTGTTCTGTAAAGGAGTAAGAGGTCAAAGAGGGCTGGATCTTTCATGGCTTAAAATCTTAATGACATTTATTTTCTAACCCGGAATGTGTTTAAGTATGGAGATTGGTATTGAATTTGCAGGCTGTAAATGAATTGCAAAATAGGAATCCAGACTGTGCTCATATAGTGGCAGGTGACTTTAATCAGGCCAACTTGAAAACAGTTCTGCCTCACTATTTCCAATATGTAGACTTAGCAACAAGGGGTGAGAACACACTGGACGAGGTGTACAGCAGTGTTAAGCTCGCATTTAAGGCAGTGCCTCACCCACACCTGGGAAACTCTGACCACCTTTTCATATTGTTACTACCAGCACATAAACCATTGTTAACTAGAGGGAGAACAACAGTTAAACAAGTAGATGTATGGCTAGAGGGTGCAGTCTCAGCACTCCAGGACTGTTTTGAGAGCACAGACTGGAGCATAATCAAAGAGACGGCTACTGAGAACCAGTGTATCTACCTGGAAGAGTACACTGAGGCAGTGATGGACTACATCTTGAAATGTGTGGATGATGAGACAGTCACCAAAACCATCATTACACCAGTCAACCAGAAGCCCTGGTTGATGAGAGAGGTATACAAACTACTGAAAGCAAGGAATGCAACCTTCAGGTCTGGAGACAGGGAACCCGTCAGAACAGCCAGAGCAAATTTGAACAAGGGAGTGAGGGAAGCAAAATGCACCTATGGCAGAAAGATCCAGAGCTACTTCTCTGACCAAAAAGAGCTCAGGCACCTGTGGCAGGGTATCCAGTCCATAACTGACTACAGACCCCTATCTTCGCAATGTGAGGATAACAAGAAATTCCTAAGTAAGCGGAATGTCTACGTCAGCAGATTCCAGAAAGGGACCAGAACAACAGCAAAGAAAATGACCATCGGCCAGAATGAGAAGATGTTCACCCTCAACATAGCTGATGTCCATAGGGAACTGCGCAGAGTTAACCAGAGAAAAGCAGCTGAGCCTGACAACATCCTAGGGAGTGTGCTCAGGGACGGCACAGTTCAACTAACAAATGTCCTCATGGGTATCTTCAATAACTGAGTCAGCAAATAGTTCAGAAATGCTTTAAGTATACAACAATCATTCCATTAGCCCTCACCTCCACAGTGATGAAGTGTTTTGAAAGGCTGGTCAAGGATGCCATAACAACTGGGCTGCCTGGTGATCTTGACCCTCTGCAGTTTGCTTACCGAGCAAATCACTCTACAGCAGATGCCATCTCTCTAGCACTGAATCTATCGCTGGAACACCTTGAGAATAAAATCACCTGCGTGAAAGTAGTATTCATTGACTTCAGCTCTGCTTTTAACACAGTCATTCCTCTTCATCTGGTAATGAAGCTAGTCAAACTAGGCATTAATACTCCACTTTGTAACTGGATTCTTGACTTCAAGATAGACCTCAGAAAGTGTGTGCAAGAAATAATTCTTCTGATAACATCACTCAACACTGGAGTCCCACAAGGATGTATACTAAATCCCTTGCTGTTCACCTTTTTAACAGATGATTTTACAGCCAAGTACTGTACAAATCACATCATCAAGTTTGCTGAGGACACACCAGTGGTGGGCCTCATTAGTAATGATGATGAAACAGCCTGTAGAGATGAGGTGGAGCAAATGATTACCTGGTGTGGAAATAACTTAGCACTAAATGTGAACAAGACAGAAGAGATAATTGTGGACTAGAGAAAAAATCACAAGGAACACTCTCCCCTAATCATCAATGGAGAAACAGTGGAAAGAATGCGAAGCACAAAGTTTCTGGAAGTGCACATTGATGAGGAATTGTCTTGGAACACAAATACAAATACCATAGTCAAGAAAGCATACCAGAGATTGCACTTTTTAAGAAGGCCTAGGAGAGCGAATCTCCCATTGGCAGTCCTCACTACGTTCTACAGAGGTACTATAGAATGCATCGTGACGAACAACCTCATAGTATGGTATGGTATGGAAGCTGCTCTACCTCTGAGCGCAGATCCCTCCAGAGAGTGGTGAAGACAGCCAAGAAGATAATTAAGACCACCTTACCACCTATCCATGACTTGTACTTATCCAGATGTCTCAGCAGGGCCAGAGGAATAATTAAAGACTACATTCACCCTGCTTACAGACTGATGTCCTTCATGGATGCATCTGCAGTCATAACAACTGGGTTGTCCTGTCGTCAGGCAGCCCTTCAGTCGGCCGGATTCCAAAGTCCGGGTCCGGCTTCGGCTGATGTCGCACTTCACCCGACGTCATCTCTGTTGGTCTTCGGGTATAAAAGCATCAGCCGACGCCATTTTCCTCAGTCTTTCTTGCCGCGTGGCGCCCGAAGCAGAAGCTGTTCGCAAGTGCCGGTCGGTCGGATCCAGAGATTACTTCTACCGAATACTACTCAAGACTTCTAAAGCTAAGTACCCGTTGGGGACTCTTTCTTGCCTCAGCCGATGTCAGAAAAGTTAATAATTGTTTAACCTGTGGGAAACAAATACCTCATAAAGATTTCCACTCTTATTGTCTGCCTTGTTTAGGCCCAGCCCACGACGTAGCAGCCTGTTCGGCCTGTGCTTCTTTCAACCGACGAACGCTTAGGCGTCGGTCGGAGTTTGCAGAACAGTTTTTCGGTTCTGATTTTGCGTACATTATGCCGCCGGATCCTCCGACTACCCAATCTGCCAAAAGCGCAAAGATAAAGACCGACACTCGCGGTCCGCGGTTTCGGCGAAACCATGGTTAAGCAAACGCAAGTGTCTCGGTTTCGGCGAAACCGAAAACTGATCAAAGTACAGCTGAACCTATCTCTACAACTGAGGCCCCTGCTACCACTCTTGAATCGGCCTCAGAAATTTTATCCACTACGGTGGTTGCCACTGACTTATCAGACACCATTCCCTTGGATGTCTCTACCCCAGCACGTGGTGCTGCTAGGCCTCCAGCAGCCATGTCCATTAAGGCCTTCGCCAGGGCTAAAGCAGCCAAGACTACTAAGACAGTGCCTGTTAAACCCCCACAACCAGGCCCTCTTCTAGTTCTCAAATGCTTACTTTGGCAGAAGATTTAATTTCATTAATTAGAGGATCTCAATCTCACCCAGACAGGGCCTCTCAGCCCCAGAGAAGAGACCTAGGGCAGAGCCCCTGAGCCAGTGTCCTCTGATGATTCTGCTGACGAATCAGACATAACTGACCAGCCAGAGGCTCCTTTCTCCAATTTTGAAGATTCTGATGCTGAAGAATCCATTCCAGCTGCTTCCCCACCAGAAGAATTCTCCTTTGGGGAAACCTTACATGCCATGCGAGAGCAGTTCCAATGGCAGCAACAGGATTTTTCAGACTCCAGAAAAGACTTAGGACCTTTCTGCACCTCCCACAGCACAGGCCCTTAGCTATACCTCCTGTTCTCTCTGTGGTGGATGATGCTTTCAATGATGTCTGCTCCGCTCCAGATTCTTTACCCCAGCCCCTGCCAAACCAGACAGATTTTACAGGGTGCCAGATACTCATCACCACCTTTACAAGGCCCCACTTGCAGACCCCAAACTATATCCCAGGGTCCCAAGGCAGTAGCGCGACCATAGCTAAAACCCTATTCCTTCTGAAAGGGAAGCAAGGTCATTAGACAGATGGGGTAAAAGGTCTACACTTCAGCTACTCTCTCAGCTAGAGCTTTAAACTGTCAGTTTCACATGATACAATACCTAGAGTTTATGCTTGATCAGTTAACTTAAATAATAACCACTGATGAATCTCTTTACAAGAAATATGTATTAGAAATGGTAAATAACATACAACAGGTTAGCAACCATTCCTTAAAATGTGGCTATGATGCACTGGAGGCTTCATTTAGATCAGCCATGACTGGCACAGTGATAAGAAGGCATGCATGGCTAAAGGAGCAAGCTTTACGGGATCATGTTAAAGCTAAGTTGCTAGATGCTCCTATGGATAAGACAAGTTTGTTTGGTACACCTGCCCAGCAGGTTATGAAGAAAATGGAAGAAAAGGCAAAATCTGTTCAAACGGTTAAAGATTTCTTGCAGGTTCAACCCCAAGGTTTAGCAGGAACTGGCCTGCCAAAATTGGTCCTTTCCTGACTCCACAAAATTTCAAAGGGGCAGGAATAGACGTTCCAGAGGCAGAAACCAATCCAGAGGAGGTGCCTACAGAGGACGACAGTGGCAAGGTAACAACAGAGGCACAGACACAACCACTGCCACTACATCAACACAACCACAGTGACTTAACCCTAAATCCGCCTACCAGGGAACAAATAGCAGCTCCTCTAGGCGGAAAGTTAACCTTATTTTCAAAGAACTGGCACTACATAACAAAAGACAAGTGGATTTTACAAACCATAGATCAAGGTTACGGTTTCACTTCCACACTTTACCAGTCAAAGAGGAATGCCAAATCTACCTTCAAATCAAAAAACAGAGGCACTACAACAGATAATGGAGTTAGCAAACATGAGAGCTGTGGAAAAAGTGCCAACAGCAGAGCAAGGAAAGGGGTTCTACTCCAGACTATTCCTAGTTCCAAGAAAGGAAAAAGTTGGAGACCAATTCTCGACCTGTCCACCTTAAATACATACATCATTGTCCCAAAATTCAAAATGCTGACCCTACAGCAACTTCTTCCCATGCTGGGCAAGGAGTCTTGGCTGGTAACTCTAGATCTCAAGGAGGCATACCTGCACGTCCCCATTCGACCAATCTGCAGAAGATACCTCAGATTTCTTGCAGGATCAGAGCACTATCAATTCTCAGCATTGCCCTTTGGCTTATCTACTGCCCAGAGTATTCACAAAATGCCTGGCATCAGTAATCGCCCATTGCAGACTACAGAATTCAAATTTACCCATACCTGGACGACTGCCTGCTACAAGGGGACAACAAAAGCAAGCTGACAACAGATTTACAAAGGGTCATTTACTTGCTACAAGCACTGGGATACACAGTCAATTTACAAAAGTCAAGGCTGATACCATCCCAAACAAGGACATTCTTGGGCTGAATTGGACACAGTAAAACAAATGGCATTCCTGACTACAGAAAAACAAAAAGAACTCCCTCTTTACTTCTTGGCACTAACAAAACTGAACAAGTTAACAGCAAGAAAAGTACTGCAGGCCTTGGGCTTCATGGCATCATGCATAATCTTGGTCCCATTTGCCAGACTACATATGAGAAAACTACAGTGGTACCTAAAGAATTTATGGTCCCAACACAGACACAGCCTAGAAACAGAAATCCCACTAATTCCATGCTTAAAGCAGGAGTTCCTATGGTGGGCTCAGGCATGTCAGTCAAACCCAGGCCTACCCTTTCGCAGATGTCAAGCAAGCCAGACCATCACAACAGACGCTTCAGACCTAGGATGGGGGCCCACATGCTGGACAAATGCGTGCAAGGATTGTGGACACAGGATCAACTTCACCTGCACATCAACCTAAAAGAAATGCTGGCAGTAAAACTGGCAATTCAAAAGTTCAGACCATTTCTCCAAGAGGGCCAGTTGATGATAAGGACAGACAACACCACAGTCATGTGGTACATCAACAAACAGGGAGGCACTCATTCATACCCCTATGCAGAATGACTTTGGAGCTGTGGACCCTGGCACTCAGCTACAACATCCAGTTACAGGCAATATTTGTACCGGGAAAAGAAAATACTCTAGCAGACATATTAAGCAGAACCACATCGGATGCCCACGAATGGAAGCTGCACCCGGACATCTTCAAGACCATCTCAAAGAAATGGGGAATGCCTCAGATAGATCTATTCGCATCACCTCTCAATCACCAGCTCAAAAAGTTCTGCACAAGGACATTCCACCCACTAGCATGGAAAGTGGATTCGCTCTCCTTCAGCTGGAAAGGCCTAACAGCATATTCATTCCCACCTCTTCCCTTGATACACAAAGTACTACTAAAAATCAAGGAAGAACGTCCAAGGATAATCCTGATAGCTCCAAACTGGCCAAGACAACACTGGTACCCACTGCTGAGGAGCATGTCTCGAACAATATGTGGCCAATACCCTGATGCCTTTGATGTTAACTCAGAACAACTACAGCATCATACATCCAAACCTAAAACGTTGCAACTGACTGCATGGAACATCACATAGCAGCAGCTAATCCAGAACTTTCCCAAAGAGTTAAAGACATTATTCTTGAAGCACGCAGACCTTCAACAAGAAGGAACTATGCTGGAAAATGGAAAAGGTTTGTCATTTGGAGTACGGAAAGAGGAAAAGATGTGTCAAACATAGATATGCCTAACATTCTGGAGTATCTGGCGAACTTCTTCATTCAGGCCTGTCCTACTCCTCCATCAAGATACATGCATCAGCTATTTCAGCAGAATACAGCTTTGATCCACCTGTTTTTCGCACCCTTTGCTCAGGCAGTTCCTCAGAGGAATCAAGAATGTAAAACCTCCAAGGAAACCACCATTACCAGCTTGGGACTTAAACTTTGTGCTAGAAAAGTTGACACTATCACCCTTTGAACCAGCAGCAACAGCAGACCTACAACACCTGTCATGGAAAACTGCTTTCCTACTGGCAATTACTTCAGCAAGGAGGCTTTCAGAACTACAGGCCTTAATGGCAGTGCAACCCTTCCTAATCTTCCACCAAGATAGAGTGTCCATGAGGACTAATCCTACATTTATGCCTAAGGTGGTATCCAGAGTGTCTTTAAACCAGGCAATCCACCTACCTACCTTCTTTCCCAACCCACAAAACAGAGGGAAAGAATACTGCATACCTTGGATGTACATAGACAGCTACGCTACTACTTGGACAGAACAAAAATAGCAGAAAGACTGACCAACTTTTGTAGCCTATGCAACAGGAAGGGAAGGAAAAGCTATTTCCAAACAGACAATCTCCAAATGGATAGGAAATTGCATACGATTCTGTTACTCCTTCCATGGAAAACCAATTCCACAGAACATAAGACCTCATTCTACAAGGGCAACAGCCACTACCACAGCCTTCTTACGAGGAGTGGCAACCAAAGACATTATTGAGGCGGCTACTTGGACCTCCGTGCATACATTTGCCAAGCATTATAATTTGCCTCTATATTCCAGATCCCGAGCAGGGTTTGCCACTGCTGTACTGCAAGGGATCCTAAACACACCATAATCTACTTTTATCCTCCTCCCTAGTTGGCTATGGTATTCTACCCAGTTGTTATGACTGCAGATGCATCCATGAAGGACATAGTACAGTTTTGTACCTACCATAAATGTAGATGTCCGAACTGGATAGCATCTGCAGTCAGGATTACCCTCCCTCCTTCCCCTCTGTGGTACTCCTAGGGTGTTTACCCTCCTAATAGCTAGCTGGTGGGGGGAGTCTTTTATGGTGTATTTGTTTGTATATATGTACATACATGCTTATTTTTGTGTTTACCTCTATCTTTTTGGAAACATTGGCATCTATCCAAATTTTAGCCTTCAAGAGGGCTACTGGCATCTGGGGCAAGAAACACTGAGGAAAATGGCGTCGGCTGATGCTTTTATACCCAAAGACCAACAGAGATGACGTTGGGTGAAGTGCGACATCAGCCGAAGCCGGACCCGGACTTTGGAATCCGGCCGACTGAAGGGCTGCCTGACGACAGGACAACCCAGTTGTTATGACTGCAGATGCTATCCAGTTCGGACATCTACATTTATGGTAGGTACAAAACTGTACTTTCCTGCATCTGTCATCCGGAAAGTGCTTCTGAAGCATAAGTTGCAGAACTACGAGATTCAGGAACAGCTTCTTCCCTAATGTCAGCTGGCTGCTGAACTCTAGTAACCACTACATTACATGATGGCCATCTGGATCAGTAGAAACTGTCTGAAACTGTGCATTAACCTGGTTACCAGTGTCATCTAATACTTAGTGCAGTATTCACCATGACTGTAACTTACAGACCATCTAGGGCAGTAGCAATGCAGTAAAATATCTCTTCTTTCAGTGCAGTACATGTTGCAAATTAATAAACTAATCATAGTACAATACTCTAATGTTCAGAGTGCAGTACTCAAATGTCTTTCTGTGCTAGGATCAATGCAATGTCTTAACCAAGTACCTGTGCAATACTAAAGTCTCATGCAAGTAAGTTTTCACTTCAAAAAGTGTTACATTTTATTTCTAATTATGTGGAGTATTAGTCTAGCTACCTGGATGTCCGTGATGATGCTAGGAGTTATAGGTGTAAATGTCTGTGAAAGTAGTCTATATGTTGTCTGCAGATTGAGTCCGCAGGCAAGGAATTTTATTCAGTTTTTGCACTTGGGTAATTTCTGAATGACAGTAAAGTTTACTTTGACTTGACTTTTGAATAATAATAATGAGTGTTTGATTGCATTGCTGAGTTTTCATCATGTTTTTGTTCTTTCTAAATAATATAAAAGAAAAATTTGGGTAGGGAAATAAAGCAGACATTGTAGGCATTTATGTATAACATTGACAAATATTGGCTTCTGCTTTGTTATGCAAAAAGTTTTATTTAAATGCTGGCTTTTGTCTACATTGCTTAAAAATGCTTTCTTTTTTAGGTACATCAGGCTTTATGGAAGAAAATTTAGTAAAGAAGACCATGTCCTTTTCATCAAGATGTTGTACGAGTTGGTAACAGTACCAAGACTGGAGATTAGTATGATGCAAGGTTTTGCTCGCTTGTTGATAAACTTACTAAAGTAAGTACATTTGACAGTAAATGGATTTTCAAACTAAACTTGCTTTTTGGTTGTCTGTACTTAAAGATAAAGTTGCTTCTTAAAGATGTATGTGAGCACTTTTTCATGTACAACTTCTAGTTCAAGACCAGTGTACATCGTTTGTGTAAGCTGAAATATAGGACTAGATATTTAGGAAGTAGATGTTCTGGACAGAAGTGGTGGGTACAGGTACTACATGTGGCTTACAGTTGCTGTAAGATATTAATATATTGATCCTTCACAACTTCCAAGTAGGCTCTTAAGAAAAAGTATTAAGCACGCGTTTAGCTATTTTCAGTTATTGGTGCGACTTGTGAGAAGGCAGAACTTATTTAAAAGGGATCTTCTGGCCTGGTATGACAGAACTAGAATATTTTGCCACAGTATTAAGACTGGCACATAAATCTTTCCTAGGTTGTTGACTCCATCTATCGCCCTTCTCCCTTAAGCAGTGCTCTCTGCAATTCTTCCTTGCTAAGATGTTCATCATAGGTAGGTACTAAGCTATCGGCCCAAGGGCCGACGTAAGCCTAGCCAATGAAGATGTTCATCGTGTTTCACTGTTGCAGTCATGACTGTAGGGTTCTCCCCTGCTGGCAGGCAGTCCTCGGTCGGCCAGAATCCCAAAGTCTGGGTCCGGCGTCGGCTGTTCAGCCATGCTCCCTGACATCAGAGCGCCAGGAGTACAAAGCTGACAGCCGACACCATGTTCTCCAGTCTTTCTTGCCTTGCGGTGATAGCAATTCGCATTTGCCGGTCGGCTGACTCCTGACAATTTTTGCTAAACGTACTTCAGTCTGAAGACTTTCTTCTCCTACTCAAAGCTAAGTACCCCGTTGGGGAAACTTTTTTCTTGCTCCAGTCCGATGTCAGAAAAAGTTAATAATTATATTTCATGTGGGAAGCAAATACCTCATAAGGATTTTCATTCTTACTGTATTCCTTGCTTAGGCCCTGACCACGACGTAGCTAGTTGTCGGTTTTGTGCTAGATTCAATCAACGTACGATTAAACGAAGGTACGATTTTGCATTTCATTACTTCGGTAGGCGCTTTAATTACAAAATGTCGTCGGATTCGGTTCCCTCTACCAGAGTTCACAAAAGAAGCAAGGATAAAGACAGGCCTCCGAGGTCCAAATCGGACGATATTGTACAAGCAGAGCCAGCTTCAGGTTCGGCCATCATCAGTGAGGCACTTTTGCAGCCCCTGTCGTTGGCCATTTCGGAACCGATGGCCGAAACGGACTCCCACGAGGATCCAACTAGGCCTTTGAATATTTCTGTTGCAGGACCTTCGGACAATGCTCCTTCGGATGGGTCCGGAGCCGCTGTGCAGGTACCAGCTTCCGAAGGGGTTTTCAGGCCTACTCAGCTTCTAATAAAGGCAAAGCCAAAGACTCCTTCCAAATCAAAGACTACAGCTCAGGCCTCTTCTGATCCGGCACCCAAGTCTCAGAAACAGTTACTTAAGATGGCGGAGGACTTACTTAGTATGATTAGGGGTTCACATCCCCCTCCAGATAAAAGGCCAAGGCAGGAAGTGTATTATGACTCCTCTGATCAGGCTTCTGTTTCTTCAGTTTCTTCTTCTGACCAGGAATATTCTTTCCCTCCTTATGAGGATTCTGATGCTGAGGAATCCATTCCTTCAGCTTCTCCCCCTGAGGATTTCTCTTTTGGGGAAACTTTACATGAAATGAGGGAACATTTTCACTGGGAAGGACAGGTGTACTCGGAATCTAAGAAAAGTCTTGGGGATTTTCTTCTTCTTCCCCAACATAGACCTCTGGCTATCCCTCCTATTTTGGATATTGTGGATGATGCTTTTTCGGAGGCTAACTTAACTCCAGACTCTTTTCCTCCAGCTCCTGTTAAGCCAGACAGATATTATAGGGTTCCTGATTCCCACCAGTTTTTATACAAGAATCCTACTGCTGATCCTGAAACCATTTCTCAGGGTCCTAAGGGGGTTAAGGCCGCTACTGCTAAAAACCCCATTCCCACTGAGAAGGATTCCAGATCTTTAGAAAGATGGGGCAAAAAAGTGTACACTTCTGCTACTTTATCTATTAGGGCTTTAAACTGTCAATTTCATATGCTGAAATACCAGCAATTTCTTCTGTCTGTTTTGAAACAAAAGCTAACTTCTATTTCTGCCTGTGCAGATGATAAGGAATTACATGACTTAATGCATGCCACTGAACAAGTTGGGAAGCATGGTTTACACTGTGGATTTGATGCCTTGGAGGCTTCTTGTAGGGCTGCTGCCTCTGGTACAGTCATTAGAAGGCATGCTTGGTTAAAGGAACAAAACTTGCCAGATCAAGTAAAAGCTAAGTTATTGGATGCTCCTGTTGAGCATAATGTTTTGTTTGGACCTAAAGCTGAAGAGGTGATAAAGAAGATGGAGGACAAGGCAAAATCCATGCAAACGGTTAAAGATTTCTTACAAGTACAGCCACCCAGATTTAGTAGGAATTGGCCTACAAACAATTGGTCCTTTCCCAATTCAGACAGGCCTCAGAGGGGTAGATACAGACGCTCCCGAGGAAGGCCTCAAACGCAAGCCTCTTATAGACCAAGACAGTGGACTGCTTCCACCCCTAGGGGAGGAGAGGACAGGTCACAAGCTCATAGAAAACAGGCTCAATGACTCCCTCTGTTGGGCTGCAGGAACTTCTTGCCTGGAAGCCCCACTCGGAGGAAAACTTTCTCTTTTTCACCTAAATTTGACTCGTATAACCCAAGACAAGTGGGTTCTGGATGTGGTTTCAAGAGGTTACAAATTCCATTTTCATACCCTACCAAGACCAAGCGGATGGCCGGATCTTCCAAAACATCAATGGTTAGAGGTCTTAAACCAGGTGGAGGCTAAAGCCAAAGAAATGTTTCCACTTTCAGAGATGGGACAAGGTTTTTACTCAAGGCTCTTTCTAGTCCCCAGAAAGCAAAATTCATGGAGACCCATTCTGGATCTGTCAGTCTTGAACACTTTTCTCGAGATACCAAAATTCAAGATGCTTACTCTACAGCAGCTACTTCCAATGCTGACCAAAAATGCATGGATGGTAACTTTGGATTTAAAGGAGGCATATTTACACATTCCCATCAGGCAGGAATGCAGAAAGTACCTCAGGTTCAGGGCTGGATCGAGGCACTATCAATTCTCTGCGCTGCCCTTTGGATTGTCTACTGCGCCCAGGGTCTTCACCAAATGCCTGGCTCCAGTAGTAGCTTATTGCAGGCTCAAGGGAATTCAAATTTACCCTTATCTGGACGATTGTCTAATTCAGCCAGACAGCAAGGATGCTCTTACTCCAGCATCTAGAATTTGTTCAGAACCTTCTCAAGTTCCTGGGATTCTCTGTAAACATAAAAAAGTCAAATTTGACACCCACACAACAGATAACTTTTCTGGGTGCTCTTCTAAACACCACAACCCAGATGGCATTTCTGACATCCGAAAAACAATTACAGCTGGCTTCAACTTTCAAAACCTTGGCAACTTTAACTCAGCTTTCTGCAAGGAAATTCCTGCAGGCTTTCGGTTACATGGCCTCCTGCATCCTTCTCGTACCATATGCAAGACTACATATGAGGAAAATTCAGTGGTACCTAAAAAGTGTATGGTCTCAGCATTGCCACAGTTTAGACATACAGATCACCGTCCTGCCTTGTCTCCAAAAGGAATTCCTTTGGTGGTCCAAGGCATGTACTCTAAACATAGGGAAAAACCCTTCAGTCTGCCTCCAGCCACTCCGATACTAACCACGGACGCTTCAGATTATGCATGGGGAGCCCATTTTCAGGGCAACTGTCTGCAGGGCCTTTGGGCAAAGGATCAGAAGCTCCTGCATATCAATTTAAAGGAAATGTTAGCCGTGCAGAACGCTCTATTGGCTTTCAGGAATCTTCTACAACCAGAACAGCTACTGATACGGACAGACAACACCACAGTTATGTGGTACATAAAGAAGCAAGGGGGATCTCATTCCTATCCCCTTTGCAGACTAGCCATGAATCTATGGAACACAGCTCTAGCTTGCAAACTGGACCTTCAAGCTCAGTTTTTACCAGGGAAGCAAAACTTCCTGGCAGACAGTCTGAGCAGAAACCTGTCGGATCCACACGAATGGATGCTGGACACCGAAATATTCAGGATGATTACAGCAGTCTGGGGATGTCCTCACATAGACCTCTTTGCATCCCACCTCAATCATCAACTACAGATTTTTTGCACCAGGACTTTCCACGAACTAGCTTGGAAAGTGGATGCACTATCATTCAGTTGGAGAAACCTCTCGGGGTATGCCTTCCCGCCTCTACCTCTTCTTCCACGGGTGTTATTAAAGATCAAACAGGAAAAGCCCAAGATGATAATTTTGCTGGCCACAAATTGGCCTCGACAATTTTGGTACCCAACTCTGAAAAACCTTTGTCTGGAGCCCCCTTTGGTATTACCACAGACTCCGAACCTTCTGTCCCAGCACCAGGGTCAGGTTCTGCACTCCCATGTCAAAACTCTCGGCCTGGCAAATCCAGGGTCTTTGATTCATTCTCTCCTACCCAAGCAGGTTATGGATGTCATTTTAGAAGCCAGACGTCCTAGCACTAGAAAATCTTATGCAGGAAAATGGAAAAGATTTTGCTCCTGGATGCAGGCTCAGGATTCAGATCCTCTTATTCCTAACATTCCTCTGATTTTACTTTACTTGACAAACCGCTTACATAAGGGTCTCTCTTTCTCTTCCATAAAGATCCATGCTTCTGCTATTTCTGCTCATTATAATACAGACCCTCCTATCTTTTCCCATCAGCTCATGAGACAGTTTCTCAGAGGAGCTAAGAACTTAAGGCCCCCTAGATCTCCTCCCATTCCTGCTTGGGATCTCAACTATGTTTTGGAAAAACTCACCTTACCTCCTTTTGAGCCTGCTGCCACTTCTGACATCAAGCTTTTATCTTGGAAGGCAGCCATTCTGTTAGCTCTGACCTCTGCCAGGAGAGTTTCGGAGTTGCAAGCTCTCATGGCTGTGGAACCTTACATTATTTTTCATCAAGACAGGGTGTCTTTAAGGACTAATCCTACTTTCATGCCTAAGGTGGTTTCCAAAGTGGCTTTAAATCAAACTATTCACTTGCCAACTTTTTTCCCCAGTCCCTAAAATAAGGGGGAAAGG
This sequence comes from Protopterus annectens, assembly GCF_019279795.1. Lineage (NCBI taxonomy): Eukaryota > Metazoa > Chordata > Ceratodontiformes > Protopteridae > Protopterus > Protopterus annectens. The sequence continues at coordinate 110,717,383 of NC_056727.1, read as the reverse complement.
ATCTTGCATTCCTTGGATGTACACAGACAACTACGTTTTTACCTAGACAGAACCAAGGACATCAGGAAATCAGAGCAATTGTTTGTTTCTTATGCTTCAAGTTCCCAAGGTAAAGCCATTTCAAAACAGACCATTTCTAAATGGATTGCTCATGGAATCAGATTTTATTCACACCATGGAAAGCAAATCCCAGGGAGTATAAGGACTCACTCTACCAGAGCTGCTGCCACTTCAGCTGCCTTCCTCAGGGGAGTTCCTACCAAAGACATTTTGGAAGCTGCAACTTGGAGTTCAGTGCATACTTTTTCCAAGCACTACAATCTACCTCTCTACTCTAAGTCTAGGGCAGGCTTTGCTTCTGCTGTCTTGCAGGGCCTTTTAGCCGCCCCCTCTTCTTTATGACCACCTCCCTTTTATTCTGCTTTGGGATTCAACCCTACAGTCATGACTGCAACAGTGAAACACGATGAACATAGTACAGTTGTGTACACTTACCATAAATGTAGATGTTCGATGTCTTCACTGTTGCAGTCTGGGTTTCCCTCCCTCCTGCCCCTCTTATTTTTTCCTTTGTGTGGTTCCCTTCACCCTTCTTTTGAGGTGTATTTGCAAAGGGTATGGGATCTTACTCATTTTGGAACATCTGACATCTGGGGCAAGAAAAACTGGAGAAATGGCGTCGGCTGTCAGCTTTGTACTCCTGGCGCTCTGACGTCAGGGAGCATGGCTGAACAGCCGACGCCGGACCCAGACTTTGGGATTCTGGCCGACCGAGGACGGGGAGAACCCTACAGTCATGACTGCAACAGTGAAGACACTCGAACATCTACATTTATGGTAAGTGTACACAACTGTACTTTCCCTGGCTTACGCCATCCAAGAAAGTTATTTTCCTGTGCCACTGTCGAGCAGAGACACAGAAGTGATCCCCGGGGTGTATTTCCTATTTCCCATCCACTCATCAAGATTTTTCTTGAAGAGTGCTAATGAAGAACTTTGCTTGACATAGATTGGTAGCCTGTTCCAGAGTATGGGAAGTCTCTGGGACAGGAATCTATCCCTCCAGCATGTCCTGTTTATTGTGGTGACAAGGTTTAGGTCCCCAGATCGTGTAGCTTGGAGGGATTGGGATTTCTTTAGGTGTAGCATGTCGAACAGCTCTGGGATTGACATAGCTTTATATGTTAGGCAGAGATCACCTCGGAATAGGCGATATGCTATGGAGTTAAGCTCAAATTTTTTGAGGCAGTCAGTGTAGGGCATTTGTTTGAGGCCAGTAATCCTCTTTGTGAGGTACTTCTGTCTCCTTTCCAGCTGCTGCAGATGTCTTATGAGGTACATTCCAAAAGGGGCATTGTACTCTATAATGGTGAAAAATGTATTTTAATTTGAGTGCTCTGCTCCTATGCTGTTCTGGAACCAAAGTCTTCTTAAGGCACACAGTCTTGCTGTGCTGTTTACTGCTGAATCAGAGACGCATAGCTTTGCATGACTCCATCTGTAGTCTGTTTAAAGCACCACATCTTTCAAGTTGCACACTGATAAAGAAACATATTTTGCAGCTATAAGCACAGTTACAAATAATTTATTTTATAATAAACCACACGTAGTCTGTCAGATTTGTAGCATATATTTACAAAGTTTTCCTTCATTACAGATATGAATAATGACTTCTACAAAATACCTCTCTCTGTCCTTCTCTCACATAACTGAATTACTACAATTGCTGTATAGAGTGCTAGGCACTCACATAGATGATGTTATTTCCTCTTGGTATCTTTTTTGGCCTTCTGTGGGAAGTCACATAATGTCTGTTTTTAGACTTTTCTATTGTCATTTTGTGATTTACTTGTAAGCACTTTTGCTGATGTGAGGATGCCATTAACAGAAATCTGAAAAGGAAACATCTGTACAAGCTGTTCCTACTGGAAAAATATCACGTATTGCTGAATTTGTAAAAAAGGATATCTGTTAATAGATATTTGTTCTGCAAACATGAGAAAATCATGTAATTCTTGTTTTCCAATTCTGATGCTGTGAACAGAAGCCTGTCTGTTATACATATAGTATGAATGCACATTTTAAACTCTATACATATATTCAAGCAAACTTTTTCTTTCAGCATATTTACAACAGAATTAATTTCAGCCTTATATTCATAATATCTAACAAATGGGGTCTAATGAGTGTCGAGTAGAGGGGATTTTTTTTCCTAGATGAAAACCCTTTTATGATGAGGTGTGCCACGTAGAAGGACTTCTGACTACTTTGGCGATGTGACTATCAAAGGAGAGACTACTGTCCACCTGGGTCCCAAGGTCTCTTATCACGCATTCGGTGTTAAGTAGATTGCTGCCTATGTGGTAGTTCATGGGTACAGAGTTTTTACCAAAGGGGATGACACTGCACCTTTTAGCATTGAGCTTGAGGCCATGGCTCTGAAACCAGGCATCTGTCTCAGCGAGGCCCTTCTGTAGAATGTCCACATCATGTGGGGACTTGACTATGGCTCCTAGTTGGCAGTCATCTGCGAACTTCGTTAGCCAGAGGCCTTCTGTGTTAGCCTGTACTTCAGAGAAGTAGATACCAAACAGGAGAGGTCCCAGGATGGAACCCTGTGATACTCCACTTGTCACTGCTTTGAGGTCAGATTTGGCGTCTGCGACTTTTACAGTGTGGGTTCTGTCAGTGAACCAGTTGGCAACCCATCTTGTGACGTAGGGATTTATACCTAGTTTAGTGAGTTTAGCTATAATTCCAGAATGTGGGATGGTGTCGAAAGCCTTGGCAAGGTCAAGATAGGCTGTGTGAACCACCTTACCCTCATCTACGGCTTTAGTGACTGCCTCAAAGAAGTTGATCAGGTTCAGGAGGCATGATCTGCCTTTCACAAACCTGAACTGGGTGGGATCCAGAGTTTGGAGGTTACCAGTGTCTTTGTTTATGAGTTCCATGATGATATGTTCCATGGCCTTGTAGACCAGGCTCATCAGGCTAATAGGTCGATAGTTCCCAGGATCAGTGGTGGCTCCCCCTTTGTGGAGTGGGGTAACTGTTGCTGTGCGCCATTCAGTGGGCACAAAGCCTGATGCGAGGCTATTATTGAACATGGTGCTTAAGTGGGGAGCCAGTTCGTTCTGAAGCTTGTGTAAAACGCAGCCTGGGATGCTGTCCGGTTGCATGGATGCTGTATTTTTGGCTTTAGAGAGTGTAGCTTTCACCTGCATAGTTGTGATTACAGGGACTCTGCATTCTTCCTGTATAGACATGGGCCCTCTAGGGGGTGAGAGGGGGGTAAAGCCAGTATTGAACCTATCTGCCAGGATGTTGGCAATATCAGTTGGTTCTGTAATTTTCTTGCCTTTGTGCTGTAACTTAGAGCAGATCTCGGTGTTGCCATTGAGATTCTTGACATAGCTATAGAATGTTTTGTGATTGTCCTTGGAATTAGTGGTGATATTGTTTTCGTAGCTAGCTTTGGAGGATCTTATAAGGGATCTCGGCTTCTTATTGAGGCTGACCAGGGAGCTCCTCCACTCATGGGAGTTTCTCTCTTGTACAATTTGTTTTTGGCAGGGGACCACCAGATTGGCTTCCTATTTTTGGAAGATAATGTCTTGGTTCTGTTTAGAATAGCACGATGCATGCACTTGTGTAAGTGCTTCTAGAGTACATTTGTGTAGGATTCAGCAGTTGTAACTGTATTGTCCATCTGCATGGGTGTCATGAAGTTCACCACTTCTGTCTTAAAAAGCATGAAGTTGGCTTTGGAGAAATTTTTTACTGTGGTTTCCTTAATGGGGGGTGGGGGCGGGATGTGGATATCAAGGGTGATTAGCTTATGGTCAGATCGGACTAACGAGGAGTTGACTTCGGGTGTGGAACACCGGTCACTCATGCTGGTAATGACTAGGTCTAGGATATTGTTGCCCCTGGTGGGGGTGTGGATAAGTTGATCCAGGGCACTGGAGTTTATGAATTCCAGAAAGTGTTGAGCTAAGGACTTGGTACATGAGTAGTTTTCCCAGTTAATGGTGGGGTAGTTGAAGTCACCCATTATTAGGGTGTTTGGTTGCACCCTAATATTTTCCAGTACATCAAGAAAGGAGGAGTGGGAATCCTGGGGCATGGTGGGGGATCTGTAGCAAGCTACAATTTGGATTGCAGTTTTGCCCAGAGTTAGTTTCACTTGGATAACCTTGGATAACTGCAATAGTCTTTGGCTAAATAAGTTCATAGGTTAGTACTGACTGCCATTGTGGGTCATTTTAATCCTAGCCAGTTACCCCATCTGAGAATCAAACCCTGCACTTTGTGTCTGTATGGTAAACACCTCAACCATTATGCCAGCCTCCATCCTCCACTCCAGGGTACAACAACTGGCCAGCTTCACAAAGCACCGGCTCTCTCCCTCACTTACACTCTGACTGCTGATTGGCTAGACCCTTAAAGAGAAATCAGCAGAGTGTAGACTATTTCAGGACTTTCTTGCCACCTCAAGAGGAAGCAGCTCTGAGGCCTCACAGGAGCAGCAGTTGGTTTCAGGTTTCATTTCTAACAGAAGTCGTCATAGGGAGACCTTCAACACAGGAATATTGTCCTGTTAAGAAAGTAAGTGTGTGTGTGTGTGTGTGTGTGTGTGTGTGTGTGTGTGTGTGTGTGTGTGTGTGTGTGTGTGTGTGTGTGTGTGTGTGTGTGTGTGTGTGTTTGTCTGCGTGCTCGTAAGCATATTTCTACTTATTTATTTATTTTTATTTTTCCGTTTTGATAACTGGGAGAATCCAGCTGGATTGTTTAGAAACCCATTTTCAACAGAGGACCAAGGACAAAAGATCCACTCTAGTGTATGCAAAGAACAGAAATTAATATCAGTGAAGTATAGTATTTACATAAAAGTTTATAGTGTTTCCTGTATGGGTTAAGGCATACTAGCATATATTGTGAGGAGTAGACTATACAGTAAATATCTCTGTAATGTGTCAACCTCTGATAGCAAGTGGCAGTTGTTGTTACGATAATGGTCATTCAGTATGAAATTTTGTTCTTTTGTTGACAGAGATGTACATTTGGGATTTTGTATACCATGTAAATAAGAGAGACATGCATCAGTGTGAAAACATAAAATTGCTTGAATTGACCTAGTACATTCACTAAAATTAGATGATGTACGAGTTGGCGACAGTACCAAGACAGGAGATTAGTATGATGCAAGGTTTTGCTTTAGATTGAGGTGGGGGTAAATGAAATTGTAAAGCAAAGCAATAGAGCTGTTTTGCGGATTTTGTGGAAGTAACACATACGGGGGGGGGGGGTAGTAGACAGGAGCTTTTAGTAATGGGGGGCCAACTTGGAAAGTGTAAGAAGTAGATGGTGGGAGTAGGAAAAGAAGAAGCTATTGTGTTTGTTAGAGAGTTTGAGAATAGATTATTTATAACCATGAACAGGAGCCTAAGAAGGGAATCAGTTGGAGTTAGTAGCAGAGAAGTTAATTGAATATTATGATATATAAAATGGTATTTTTTCAATATTCTAAGTTATCTCTCGGGGACCGCTATTTTTTTTTACAAGGCTTATTTTTTAGTATTGGGGGTTGTGTACTGTTTCTTGTTTAGAAACAAAGACTAAATAAACTTGATAAAAAAACACACAAGGAGAGGAACAGGTCACAAATCACGCCAGCCGAAGTAGAACAAATGTAGCCTTTTACTTGTAAGCGCTTTCATGCATACAAATACATGCACTTCTTCAGACAAATACAAAAATATATTAAAACACTTATATAGGCTTTGAGTACCCAGCTGACCTATTTTGTGAACAATAATCAAATTAATTAATTATTCAATTAAGTCAGGGTAAAACAAAACAACTTCAGTAAAAACAGTACATACAAAAACTAACTGCCCAGAGCTGCAAAAGTCTTAGATTACATATGTATTTTTAACCAACTACCAAAAATTCTACATTATAAAATTTGAAAATAAACATAAAAATAAACATGGAAATAAGCAAATTTATCAAAAGAATTATGTATAAATATATGTGAATTATGTATTATGTGGTTGTTGCAAATATTGCAAACACATACAGATTGGGTCCACCTTCACAGTTCGTGGTATAAAATACCACATTAATGACAAGTTTAACTGTGAAAGTCAAGGCGTGGTTTACCTTGCTAAATGTAAAGACTGCGCCGCATATTATTTCGGAAAGACAGAACGTGCATTAAAAACACGCATATATGAGCATCTTTATGCCATATCCAAACAAAATCTGTCGAATGCGTTAGCTAAGCACATTAGTGAAAATCAGACACATAGTTTTTTATTTAATGTTGTTGAAAAAGTTCAAAGAAATCCCAGAGGAGGGGCATGGTGTTTAAAACTACAGGAACATGAACTCCTCTGGCAATTGAAAACAAACGCATACACATTCCCAGGAATTAATGATTTGTGTTCCATAAAATGTCTTCTTAACATGAAAGCCTTGAATAGATAAATCATATTATATTTTAGTAAAATCCATGATTATGTAATATATATGGTTTTTTCCCCTTTTTTCTATTTATTCATTGGTGTGTACAACACAAGATTCATGGAATTTTGTATTTACTAGACAAATTATTAGAAATGACTGCATTTGACATTTAGGATTATGCATTAGTAAAATACTTACAGTTAAGATAATTCCATTTTTGGAAAGCAGCATCAATATATAAGTAATACTTTCCATGGTGCATTTTAGAATGGTTTTGCAAAGTATTTTAGTAGTTATAAAACATACAAATAGATTCACATATATTTATACATAATTCTTTTGATAAATTTGCTTATTTCCATGTTTATTTTTATGTTTATTTTCAAATTTTATAATGTAGAATTTTTGGTAGTTGGTTAAAAATACATATGTAATCTAAGACTTTTGCAGCTCTGGGCAGTTAGTTTTTGTATGTACTGTTTTTACTGAAGTTGTTTTGTTTTACCCTGACTTAATTGAATAATTAATTAATTTGATTATTGTTCACAAAATAGGTCAGCTGGGTACTCAAAGCCTATATAAGTGTTTTAATATATTTTTGTATTTGTCTGAAGAAGTGCATGTATTTGTATGCATGAAAGCGCTTACAAGTAAAAGGCTACATTTGTTCTACTTCGGCTGGCGTGATTTGTGTACTGTTTCTTGTTTAAAAAAAAAGCAAACATATTTGTCTATGTCATAAGTGATAAGTTAGTCATACATTTATATAAATGAAAACAAACTGTATTGATATAATCTTAGCTGCAAACATTATACATCACAAACCATATTGGCTTAATTTTAGTTGCAAACATTATATATCACTTATAATCTACCCAGTAATTGCCCATCAGTCCTGCCTTCTTTTAAACTTCATTTCACCCCTGTATGTATTCTTCCCACAATTCCTATTTTTTCTATGTGATTTGCTCCTGCCCTTTTTTAAAGATCCCATTTTCAGTTGCTTTAGCTGTATTACTTTATTCACTACTTCTAGTACAGTTGGTTTAGACTTTGATTTCCATTTTCTAGTAACTGATTTTTTTGGCAGCCACCATAAATAGACTTAGCAAGACCTTATCATTTCCCTAGGTACACCAATTTCCTCAGTAAGCATCTCTGACAGAGTAGTCTGCAAGGAATCTTTAAAGTTTGCCAACTCATTACACGTCCAGGAAATATGTTCCGAATTACCTCTTTCTTCCCCATCACACCTCTACCATTTGCTGTCTACCTGAGGAAAAATTCTCTGAAGTCTTCTTGGGGTATTAAAAGATCTATGTAAAAATTTCCAAACAAAAATCCTAAATCTTCTAGATTTTGGTGCATATTTGGGAGACACATATATCCCTCACTGTTTCTTTGTGAATTGCTTATCCAATCTATTTCTCCAATCCTTTCTAACCTCCTCTTATTGATTCTTGTAGTGATCATGCAATATTTTATATGCTGTACTAATTATTCCTTTTTAACAGCAGCTTTGTTTCTAGATTGTACTAGAAACTGTACCAGTGCTGGTCTTTCGTTTAGGACCCTGTATTTATTTATGTTTGTCTGTACTCTTGATATCAATCATTATAAGGGAAGGCAATCTCTAACCTGCAGTCCAAATAAATGCTTGGCATCTTCCCATTGTATTACCTTTCCTTCTGTAGTTATTTGCTCCCAATACCTTGGTTCCTTTGCCAGTTTTCTCCAATAAACTCCATCCCCCTCTTGCCTGTTTGTATCCCTAATTGCAGTCATCTCTGTCTGTAGAATCTCCTTTCTCCATTCCCGTGTTGGCTTAGTTCTTAGAATACCTTCTGGTACTTTATGAATATAATATTCTGTTTGATTATTATTCTCTTTAAAGATTTGCATCCAGCATACCAGTCTGTCCTTTCTTGAGCTTCCCTCCGTTTCATTATCATCAAACGTTTCCACTTTGAATTATAGGTTTCTGCTTGTGCTATGTATAGGAGCCTTAAATGTGTAGCTCTGAGCTGCTACTCCTTCAAATCGGGTAATCCAACTCCACCTTGTTCTATTAGAAGAATCGGCTTATTCCACTTGACTCTTGCTGTCTTCCCCTCCCAGATAAAATCCTTCAGCTCTTTATTAATTGCTATCCACAACTTCTCCTCAGGTTGATAAAATATGCCTGACCTGTGAATAAGACTAAAGGGACTAAACACATTTTAACTACTTGCATCTTACTAGCCATATGAATATAACAAAACTTCCAGTTTCTCAGATTTTGTATTATTATTTGTTAGTCTCTTCCCACATACCCTTGGCTGCCACACTGGAATCATTTTTAATCCGTACTGCTAAGTACTTCATTTTATCATGGCCCCATAAATATGGATGTTGCTGAATCAGTTCGTGCGTGGGTACATAATTTACAGCTGTTGCCTTTGATTTAGCTTCATTAATTTTGTGTCCCAAAAAGGTTTGAAACTGTCTCATAATGTTCCACAGCACCGATATGACCTTTTCTGGTTTTATCAAGTATCAGATATCATCTTCAAATAGTCAGCTTTTCCTGACTACCATAACAACGATATCCTTGAATTTCTGACTCCCTTATTTTCTTTGCCTGTGGTTCTAAATATAATGCAAATAACAAAGGGTAAAGAGGACACCCTTGCCTGGTTCCTCTGCTCAAGCAGAAATTATCAGAGAGGAACCTACCCACTTGAAGCTTCACCTCTGATCCCTCTTATATCCCCCTAATCAACTTTATAATTGTAGCAGGGAATGCAAATGCTTTCATTGCCTTGCTCATAAAGTCTCACCTTACTCTGTCAAATGCTTTGCTTTCTCTGCATCAAAACCCACCAACAACACTTCCCTCTGGATTGTCATTTTTCTGTTAATGTTGTCATATATTTGCTCCCCTCCACAAAACCACATTTATCCATATCTATCAATTTTGGCTTCGCTTTTGCCTTTCTTTTAGTTACTATAGACATAAGCACTTTATAATCCTGGCTTAGTATTGAAATGGGCCTGTATGAAGCTGGATCTGATGGGTCTGTACCTTTTTTAGGTATTACAGCTACCACTGCTTTCTTCCAGGATGTTGGTACTTCTCCTCCTCTTAAAAAACTGTTGAGCAAAACCTTCCAGATCTTTATCATTTTTCCCTCCTATCTTCCAAACTTCCATAGGAATACCAACTATTCCTGGGGACTTTCTTGCGGATTGGTTATATATCACCATTTTTATTTCTTCTTCTCCTATCCTGTTAGTAATCAAGCCTTGTCTACCTCTAACCTTGGCATATTTAATTCTTCCATAAACATTTCCATTTGTACCTTTTCTTAATTTCCATATTTCTCTGCTTTATACAGACTTTCATAGAATTTCCTAAATATATCCAATACCTGTATAGGATCTCTTGTTATCTTCCTTGTTGTAGGCTCCCTAAGTTTGACAACAGCACTTTTTACTTTCTGTTGCCTGAATCATGCTGAAAGTTTTTGTGCAGCAAATTTATTAAAAAACAGCTGCTTAATGGTAATCTTTCTAAACTCATGCATATTATCAGTGTAATCCCTTATTTTCTGTTTAGCATTCTGCAGTTGCTGCTGTTCTTGTTCTGTGAGATTCCCCCTACTGTGCATTACTTTAACAGTTGTCAGTCCCTCTAAATAATTCTTAACCATATCTCTCTCTTTTATTTCCACCCTATTTCAAAACTCCACTTTACTTTTATCCCACTCCCTAGCTATATTTTCAGAAGAAATGTCTGCCTTCTCTAATAGCTCCTGATTAATTTTGACTGTTCTTTCTTTACATTCCTCTTTTTTCAGCAGATAGGTGGGAAAGTGCCAGTATCTAATTTTTTATGTCATTACCCAGTGTTTTTATTTTAGTTATTATTGGCTCATGATCTGAAGTAGTTATTGGGTGTGTATCACGATATTCCTGTGAATGTAAATTCTGTCAAGCTTAGCCCAGTTTTTGTATCTTGGGGAATAATATGTAAACTCACTCCGAACTCCTAGTACTGGAGTCACAACTTCTGTGCCAAATGTTTTCATAACTTTCTTCACACATCTACCCTCCTTTGTTATATTTTTCCTTCTGGACCCTTAGACACAGCTTCACTGCTGCATACCAAATTCCAGCCCCTGCCTATAAGTAATATTCCTTGCCGATAGCTGATTGTTTCTCCCAGAATTTTCTTAAGCTCCATTATAGCAATTTTAGGTGGACTATAAATACATACCAATGTAATCCTCGTCCCTTGCCAGTAGCCTGTTAGTACTATAGATCTACTATTATTATCTTTTTTGTCCTCTTCTATCATAATTGGAGCTCCTCTTGCAGTTAATATCAGTACTTCTCCTCTCCTTTGTTCCAGAAATTCCACTGAGTAACCATCCTGAAAACCTTTCTTTATTAAATTCACATGTTCAGCTCTTTACAAATGTGTCTCTTGTAGCATAGCTATTTTGCACTCTACGTTTTTAATATAGTTCACTACTCTTTTCTTTTTTGTATTTATCTATGACACCATAGACATTTAAAGATATTACAGAAAATATTGTTGCGTTAAGTTATTCCCACTGTTTTATGTGTAACAGCTTTTTTAAGTGTCTAGTTCCAGCTTTTGTGTTATGTGCATACACTGTTTGGCAGGTTTATTTTTTTTTATAGTTGATGTTCATCGTGTTTCACTGTTGCAGTCATTACTCTTGGGTTATCCTGCTGGCAGGCTACCCTCAGTTTGCCAGAATTCCAAAGTCTAGGTCTGGAGTCGGTTGCTGTCGCCTCTTCCCTGACGTCAGTGCGCCAGGGGTATAAAAGATGCTGACGCCATTTTCTTCAGTCTTTCTTGCCACGCGGTGCCCGAAGCAAAAGCAGTTCGCAAGTGCCGGTCGGCCGACTCCTGAGATTTTCAAATCCGAATTTCAGAACCAAAGTCTTCATTAAAGCGAAGTACCCGTTGAAACTTTTTCTTGCTCCAGACCGATGTCAGAAAAAGTTAACAATTGTATTTCTTGTGGGAAGCAAATACCTCATAAGGATTTTCACTCTTACTGTATCCCTTGCCTAGGCCCTGATCACAACGTTGCTAGCTGTCGGTTTTGTGCTAGATTTAACCAACGCACTATTAAGCGTCAGTTTGATTTTGCTTTTCATTACTTTGGCCGAAGATTTAATTATATAATGCCGTCGGACCAGCCGACAACCGGAGTTTACAAAAAAACGCAAGGACAAGGAAAAGGATAGGCATCCAAGGTCCAAAACCGATGACAAGGCCTCTGCTAGGCCAGTCGCTGGTTCACCGGTTTTCAGTGAGGCGCTATCGCAGCCCTTGGCGCCCGCTACCTCAGAGCCACCGGCCGCTTCCAACTCCCACATGGAGCCGACTGGGCCTCTGGATACTCAAGGTATTGGACACTTGGAAATCATTCCCTCAGATGGGTCCGGAGCCGCTGAGCAGGCATCGGCTTCTGAGGGTGTCTTCAGACCTGCACAACTATATATTAAGCCATCTTCAGCTTCAAAGACTAAATCAGCTCTAAAGACAAAGAAACAAGTACAGCATTCTCCTACTCAGTCTACCATGCCTAAAAAACAGATGCTCAAAATGGCTGAAGACCTAATTACTTTGATCAGAGGCTCCCATCCCCCACCTGATAAGAGGCCTAGGCAAGAGACAGAGTATTATTCTTCTGATCAGGTTTCTATTTCCTCTGATTCCTCTTCTGAACAGGATTATTCCATGCTTCCCTATGAGGATTCTGATGAAGAATCCATTCCTTCAGCCTCTCCTCCAGAGGATTATTCTTTTGGGGAAACCCTGCATACCATGAGGGAGCATTTCCACTGGGAGAGCCAAGATTATTCTGAATCTAAGAAAAGGCTCAGAGACTTTCTGCTACTTCCTCAGCACAGACCCCTTGCTATTCCACCTGTTTTAGACATTGTAGATGTATTTTCAGAGTCTGGCCTGTCCCCTGACTCTTTACCCCCTGCACCTGCTAAGCCAGACAGATACTACAGGGTTCCGGATTCTCATAAATTCCTATATAAAAACACTGCTGCTGATCCAGAAACTATATCTCAGGGTCCCAAAGGGGTTAAAGCCTCCACTGCAAAAAAACCCTGTCCCCTCTGATAGGGATTCTAGGTCTCTAGACAGATGGGGGAAAAAGTATTCACTTCTGCTACCTTGGCTGTAAGGGCTTTAAATTGTCAGTTTCATATGCTTAAATATCAGCAATATTTAATGTCACTGCTTAAACAGAAATTGTTGACAAATACTGAATCTTCAGAGAACAAGGAATTGCAGGATTTATTGCATGCAGCTGAACAAGTAGGAAAGTATACTTTGCAATGTGGTTATGATTCACTGGAGGCCTCATGCAGGGCCGCTGTCACAGGTTCTGTTATTAGAAGGCATGTTCGTTAAAGGAACATAATCTGCCTGATCATGTTAAAGCAAAATTATTAGATGCACCATTGCAGCATGATACTTTGTGTGGTACTAAAGCAGAAGAGGTTTTGAAAGAAATGGAGGATAAAGCAAACTCCATGCAGACAGTCAAGGATTTCTTACAGGTACAGCCACCCAGGTTTAGCAGGAACTGACCTTCTAAAAATTGGTCCTTTCCAGTGTCCGACAGACCACAAAGAGGCAGATACAGGCGTCCCAGAGGCAGATCTCAGCCCCAAGACTCATACAGGCCTAAACAATGGGGTTCTCCTACCTCCAAAAGTGGAGAAGACAAATCACAGCCTTACAGGAAACAGTCCCAATGACTTTCCTCTGCCAGATCCAAGCACTTTTCTTTTGGCAGCCCCCTTAGGGGGAAAACTAGCGCTTTTTTCATCAAATTGGCAGATGATTACCCAAGACAAATGGGTCCTGAACATAGTGTCCCAAGGCTACAGGTTCCATTTTCACACTCTACCAAGGTCAAAAGGTATGCCAGACCTGCCACACAATCAATGGGCAGAGGCGCAAAAACTAATTACAGCCCTCATGGACATGAGGGCCATTCAGCAAGTACCACAACAAGAGCAGGGGCAAGGATTTTACTCCAGACTTTTCCTAGTACCCAGGAAGGACAGAACATGGAGGCCAATACTGGATCTGTCTATACTAAATACATTTCTGGAAGTTCCAAAATTCAAGATGTTGACTCTACAGCAGCTACTGCCCATGCTAGGCAAGAAGGCTTGGCTCGTAACTTTGGACCTAAAAGAGACATACCTGCATGTCCCAATCAGACAATCTTGCAGAAGATACCTCAGATTCATAGCTGGCTCAATGCATTACCAATTCTCTGCACTGCCCTTTGGCTTATCTACTGTGCCCAGGGTCTTCACAAAGTGCCTGGCACCAGTAATTGCATTTTGCAGACAAAGAGGAATTCAGATATATCCCTACTTGGACGACTGCCTAATTCAAGCAGAGAACAAAGACATTCTTCTAAAGCATCTGGCGTTTGTAAAAAGATTACTAACTGGCCTAGGGTACACAGTAAATGAAGAGAAATCAAAACTAGTGCCCTCTCAAGAGATAATATTCCTGGGTGCAAGCTTAAATACAACTGCCAAGATGGCTTATCTCACGCCAGACGAACAAAAGCAACTGACTTCTTACTTCAAGAAATTGGCAACAAAGACCCACTTATCTGCAAGGAAAATCCTGCAGGCCCTGGGTTTCATGGCATCCTGCATTCTACTAATTCCATATGCCAGACTGCATATGAGGAAACTACAATGGTATCTAAAAAGTGTTTGGACTCAGCATTGCCACAGCCTGGAGACAGTAATTGCACTCATTCCCTGCCTGCAACAGGAGTTTCGATGGTGGGCAGAAGCCTGTCACCACAACAAGGGTCTGCCATTCAGTGTACCCCACAGCCTGACAGACACTGACAACGGATGCATCAGATTATGTCTGGGGGGCCCATATGGTAGGAAAATGTATTCGGGGCACATGGCCTGCAAACCAGATGCATCTTCACATCAATCAGAAAGAGATGCTAGCCTTTCAAAATGCCCTGACAGCTTTCAAGGACCTGCTTCATCCAGGACAACTACTGATAAAGACAGACAACACTACGGTCATGTGGTACATAAACAAACAGGGAGGTACACATTCCTACCCTCTCTGCAGACAAGCAATGACCTTATGGGACACAGCATTGGCTTTTCAAATTCACCTGCAAGCACAGTTCCTGCCAGGAAAAACAAATACTCTGGCAGACGAATTAAGCAATAATCTCATGGATCCCCATGAATGGAAACTGGATCCACAAGTCTTTAGCATAATAATAAGGAAATGGGGATGCCCAGACATAGATCTATTTGCCTCCCCTCACAACTGCCAATTGCAGAGATTTTGCACAAGGATTTATCACAAGCAAGCATGAAAAGTGGACGCCCTATCCTTCAGCTGGAAAAATCTAACAGTATATGCCTTTCCTCCAATGCCTCCCCTTCCCAGGGTACGCCTAAAGGTCAGACAAGAGAAGCCAAAAATGATACTGATTGCACCAGACTGGCCACGCCAGCACTGGTACCCAGTCCTAAAGAGCTTGTCTCAAGGTCCAGCATGGATATTGCCTCAAACCTCTCATTTGCTGACCCAACAAAACAATCAGATCCTGCACAGCCAACTCAGGACCTTGTCTGGCAGCATGGCGGATAATGTAACCATTCAGAACATTCCTCTTTCAAAAGCTGTTATGGATGTTATCTTGGAGGCCAGGAGGCCCAGTACCAGAAAATCTTATGCAGAAAAATGGAAGAGATTCCGTGCTTAGAACCAGGGACAAGGCATTGACACATGTGTACCAAATATACCTCAGATTTTACAATACCTAACTGAGATGCTGAACAAAGGCCTTTCTTTCTCATCAATTAAGATTCATGCCTCTGCCATTTCAGCCCATTACAATACGGAACCACCTATCTTTTCTCATCCTTTAATAAGGCAGTACTTCAGAGGGGCCAAAAACATTAGGCCTCCAAGGAGAGCACCAATTCCGGCCTGGGACCTAAATTATATTTTGGAAAAACTCACACTGCCTCCTTTCGAGCCAGCTTCAACAGCAGATATAATTTTTTTTATCCTGGAAAACAGCTCTACCCCTAGCAATAACCTCTGCAAGGCGATTCTCGGAGTTACAAGCACTCATGGCTGTGGAACCTTATATCATTTTTCATCCAGACAGGGTTTCTCTGAGGACAAAACCTACATTCATGCCTAAGGTGGTATCCAGTGTGGCCCTCAACCAAACCATTCACTTGCCTACCTTTTATCCAAATCCACAGAACAAGGGTGAGAAAATGCTGCATTCTTTGGACATACACAGGCAGTTACGTTTCTACTTGGACAGAAATAAAGCTTTTAGAAAAACTGAGCAACTTTTAGTGTCATATGCTGCAGGATCACAAGGAAAGGCTATCTCAAAACAGACTATTTCAAAATGGATAGGCCATTGCATCCGTTTCTGCTATTTTCAACATGACAAATCAGTGCCTAAGGGCATTAGGCCTCATTCCACCAGAGCAGCAGCAGCAGCACTTCAGCGGCCTTCCTCAGAGGAGTGCCAACCAAAGATATCTTAGGTGCTGCAACTTGGAGTTCAGTGCACACTTTCACAAAGCACTACCACTTACCTCTTTACTCTAAGTCCAGAGCAGGCTTTGCCACTGCAGTTCTGCAGGCCTCATAGCCTCTCCTAATACTATTTAGCCCAGCCACCCATCCTCAGCTTTGGGATTCAACCCAAGAGTAATGACTGCAACAGTGAAACAAGATGAACATAGTACAGTTGTGTACCTACCATAAATGTAGATGTTCGAGTGTATTCACTGTTGCAGTCCAGGTTATCCACCCTCCACCCCCCTTCTCCTTGCTGGGACTTTTCTGTATTTCTCTATCATATACAACCTTTTTGGTGTATTTGCTTGTAGATAAAGGGAATGTTATTTTTGTGCATGTATTTTTATTGGTATATTTTTTCAGCCTTCCAATTTGGGGGCACCTGACATCTGGGGCAAGAAAAACTGAAGAAAATGGCGTCGGCTGCATCTTTTATACCCCTGACGCACTGACATCAGGGAAGAGGCGACAGCAACCGACGCTGGACCTAGACTTTGGAATTCTGGCCGACTGAGGGTAGCCTGCCAGCAGGATAACCCAAGAGTAATGACTGCAACAGTGAATACACTCGAACATCTACATTTATGGTAGGTACACAACTGTACTTTTCTTGTAATATTCATTTGAACCTCTGTCAAATTTTACAGAACGTTTTGTTTTATTGGAAGCCCTCAAAAAAAAAAACACCCCAATACCCATCCTAAAACCTGTTAATTTAGTACTAACACACAAAACTGTGTGCATCTTCAAATATTGAAGTTCCCCATCCTAATAAGAACGTGTCCCAAACTGACAACCACAGTTACTGACTTGGGTTAACCAAAAAGAAAGGTTGTCCATGTTAGGACGCATGGTACAACCTGTGCTTCTCCTAAGTGCTGTCTGGTTTTGTTTTATCCGTATAGCTCTCCCAGCTGAGAAAACACTTGAATGCTTTCAGAAAACATGATCTCCTAGGTAGTTCTCGTTATCAGATTGTCTCCACAGAGACATGAGGACCAGATACAGAGTTGATACTAAGCATACGCACATTTATTTGCTAAAAAAGCTTTATAATTTCAATGTTCTTTTTCATTTACTTGCTTTCTCTTAAAACTTAGATCAAGCCAAGGGCCTTAAATGTCATCCCCTATGCAAGAATCAGAAAAAGTATGTCAGTTTTCCTTTTTTTTTTTTTTTTTTTTTTTACATTGCAGTGCCTGCATTTCTTAAAACTGAACAGGAGAGAGAGGGAAGGGGGAAAAAGAACCAAGAGCACCTGTTTACATAAGCATCCCCATTACACTTAAAATACCTGAGAAATCTTTACTTTATGGCAGGCACTATAAAAATACTACTTTTATGAAAAAAATTTGGTTTACTTACAGTTAACTTTCTCCTTCCTCTTCCCTCTCCCAAGTATTTTTTACAAACATTAATGACATGAAGTAGGGCATATGATTTAGAGTCCCCTAGAATTGTAACAAAGTCAAAAAAGTCCAATATTTCCAGATTTGCTTAATCTGTCATGTTTCTCAAATATAATTATTGCTTTGTAATCCCACATTTGTCAATTTCCAAGTTACTGTTTTTATTCCTGTACATCTCCATCTTGCAGATCCTGTCTCTGCTTCACTTTCAACGTACTCTTGATTGTTCTAGTCAGCTCTTGTGCTTTTTTACTTCTCTCAAGCATTTTCCTGTTGAAACATTGGAAAAGGTTTCACTGGCACAGTCTCTCTGTGGCCTTTAAGAACAAGAAGCAGAATCTTCTGTTTCACAGGACACTTTTTGTTTGACAAACTTTTGTATTTCCTCCTTAGCATGTACTGCATCAAAAATGATTTTGTCCCTCCAGGAAAGAATATTTTGAAGATAGCTGGGTACAGCAGTTTGAATCTCACACCTGCTTCTCGACGTTCCTTAAATAGCGGAATAAATTTACTCCTCTTCTGCCTGGTGTACAGTGAGTAATCATTCTCCACAAACACTCTGCTGTCTCCCACCTTTACTTTGTCTTTCTGCCACAGTTTTGTCAGAATCAACTCCTTCTGCTGGTAGGATTGCATCTTTACTGTTAAAGGTGTAGGTTGATTTATCATAGACAAGTTTGGAACATACACACAATGTGCTGTTTAAATTAAGAACTCCCGCTGTGGAATACCACCAGTCCAGTTGCTTATTTGTGCCTTCATAAAATTAATACAGTCTGTTCCTTCCATCTTCTTTGGTACAGCAGAAAATCTCAGGTTTTCCCTACATGCTTTGTCCTATTTTTTGAAACGTCCCTTCTTGAGCAGTCTCCTATTCAGCCAGCCTTTTCTTCATTTCAGCCTCTGATTTTTGCAGTTATATCACCTAATCTGATTATCTGTTTAAAACTTCTGTTTTTTCCAGCCTTTTGTTATTTGAGTTGACATACTGCATCAGTGTTTCATTTATTTTAATCAGGTCTGTGTGCAGCTGTCTTATACTTTCCTTTAGGTTACTGGAAGTCATGTCTGGAGCTTGCACTACTTTTTGCTGAACAGCTGCAGTACTCTTCCCAGTCAGTGTTTTTCCGCACCTTTTGTAGCAGCTGATTTTCTTTCAGGTCCTCTGTATTTCATTTTTCCTGACATCCAGGCAGTGCACTTACTAGCCAGTTTCTGAAAGTTATGCAGAAATACAAGTCCACTGGCTTTCTTTCCTCAATTTTTGTTTTCACACTGGGAGAGTTAGAATTGAGCTGTTGCTTAATGTGCAGTCATTTTGGAAGTCCAAAAGTGTGCTGCTTTTGAGAACTTTTAGTTGTCTGCAAGTTTTAATGATCAAGAAGTACTTTGCAGGGTACAAAAAATAATTTTAAGTTCAATGCTTGTGTACACTTTCTGACAACTTAACTTTAATTACTTTCTTTCGGGGCTCTTCAGAAAAGAGAATTTGAACTCTGATAGGGTTTTTAGTGTTCTATACGTGTTGTACTTTTGAAAGGGACTGTGGGGGAAGTGAAAGTGTGTTTGCTACTTGTGAATACTTGTCTGACAGCTTGCCTTCCAACTTACTCATTCCAGCAATGCTTAGGTGGCAGGCAGGCTTCATAGCATGGACATTTACTCTGGGCTTGCTGGTGAGTTTTCCTTTTAGGTACAGTGGGGGAAGAAACTCATTAATGTGCCCTTGCTCTCACCTCAGGCTCAGACTGTATCTCAGCCATTAGTGAGTGACTGCAGTGGCCGACCATTGTTCCTCAAACAATTCATTTTGAACTCTGTGTTTTTCTGGTGTATTCTTTTTTGCGACCATAGACAGAGGGTCAGCCATGCCTTCTGCAGCTGCTCCAGTGTCTGATCTGAATGTGGGAGATCCATCATCTTCGGTCTGGGTGGTTCTTTTTGGGCTGCTGGGGACAGAGACTTCTTGCCAAGGATTAAGTGCCATTCCCAAGTTGGTCTTCTTCCAGGGAGGTCTCTTTAAAGAAAAAATGGTTAGACATTGCTCATCTGTGTACATGGTGTCTGTTCGTAAAGATGATTTCCTTAACTTACCTAGGAAGTTATTACAAGTTGTTGATCCTGGAACTCAGAAATCTTTACTAGAGTGCAATCTCATGAAAGAACTTCCCAAAGAAAGTGTGTCAGAAGATTCTACCATTGACACAAACAGGGTTTCTTCTGGTGATTCCCAAGCCTAAAACTCTGATTCTGAGGAAAGTTGGTACTCTCCAGCTCCCTTGGAGGAGGTTTCTTTTTCAGAAACTGTTTCCCAGGAAAGATGATGTATTTTTGTGGGAACAGGTGAATGTTACTCCGGAACTGAGAGGACACTGCAATATGTTGCAAGTGGATATGCCACATATACGATACCTGCCCCTCCTATTTTGCCAGCTTTGGAGAATGTGTTAAACGCTGCCTATAATAACTGGCTTTTAATCTTCAGTCCTCCAAAAAGCAGATAGACTTTATAAAAGTACCTCAAACTAACAAATGCTTGTTTTCCCATCAGTGATCTGACCCAGCTGCCATTTCATCCTCTTTGCTAGCTGGAAACAGATTTGGTCAGTACTAAAATTTTTCCTGTGGATAAAGAAGTTCAGTTATTGACAGATTTGGTAAAATAATTTTCTGTTCTTTCACTTCGGCATACAGAATTCTTAACTACCAAGCACTCGTGTGGAAGTTTATTCTTAGTTGTGTAGACTGTTTGAGGGAATACGCTGCCACATTTCCTTCAGAAGTAGTTCCTGTCGGAGTCATATTTCTTATCTATGTTAAATATCTAAGCATGCTTTGAAGAGTGTTTATGATTGTGTCTAAGATTACTTCCACACTTTTAAAATTCTGCTACTGCAGTAGTCAGATTTTAAACTCTACTTTTATATCAGGATGTTTTGTTCAAGTCTCCCATTGAAAGTTTTCAGATCTTCTACTCTCTTTAAAAGGCTGCCGCATCCAGGCAAACGGGGAACAAAAAAGAGATTGCTGGAGGGGAGCAACAAAAAAAGGGGAGCTTTTTCAGAAATAGTCTAATCTTTTAGAATGTCTGTACCAGCAGCATACCTCACCTGCCCAGATTTTCACAGCATGTCCAGATTTTTGCCTTTTCCTTTTAAAATGTGTGGTTTTCTTGCAATTCAGCAAATATTGATTCCACTAAGTAGTGACATCCATTTGAGGTTTAGACTTAATTTCCTTCAGAAAATTAATGCTAATGCAAAACCTATAATTCTAGCAGTATTCTAAGTTTATAAGAGCAATACTTAAAATGTGTCACTCATTTTGGGGCTTTGTCCCATCATTATTTCTTAGTCCAGATTTCTTGTGCTTAAAGATTGAGTGGTAGGGCCAGCATTCCACCCCCACCCCTTTATCTCTAAATCTGTCCCAAATACGGGCTGTCAGTATTCGTGTTTAGCAACAAATTGCATCAGATTCTTGGGTGATAAAGTGGTTCAAGAGAGTTACAGTTTGCACTGGATTCCTATAACTCCTTTCAGGGCAATTCCTTCTCACCTTTCAAACCAAAGAGTTTTTTCCTGTGGTTCTTCAACACTTGTTTATTGTAGGAGTCCTAGAACCAGTGTCTGTAGAGCAAAGGGAAAGGTTTCTACTCCAGAATGTTTCTGGTTACAAAATAAAAGCTTTCATGGAGACCAGTTTTAGGTCTTTCCTTTCTGAACCTGTTTGTGAAAGTTACAAAATTCAAAATCTTGACCCTTCATTGTCTGTTGCCTATCATCCCTGTTTTGAGTTTTTGAGTTTTATGGTAAGATAACTATAAAGTATGCTTATCCCCATAGCCACAGGCTTCAATAAATTTCTCAGACTGTGTGTGTCTAGATTATATTCTCAGTTGTCTGTGTTGCCATTTGAGTTATCTGCAGTTGCAAGGGTGTTAACAAGAGTGTCTTACTCAAAAGATAGCTCATTGCTGACTACAAGGCTTTCACATATTTCCTTATTCAGTCAGCATACTTAAATTTGCAGAGTCTTTTCACAGATAGTCCTGAACATGTGTTTCTTCTCTTCTCGCCATTCTGGTTCCAGGTGAATGTTCAAAAATCCTCCTTGACTCAGTTACACAGGATTGTGTTTCTGGGATAACTTCTGGACACTTCTCAGTAAAAGGCATTTCTTACCCAGGAAATGGTGAATTTTTTTCTGGAAATGATGGGACAAAGAAAGGACAACCTATGTTAAAACTTACCATTTTGAGATGGTTATTCTTGGCTATTTTTGTTATTCCTAGCATGGCATATCTGTTCCAGACAGTATCAAGGCATATTCTACAAGAGCTTTTGCTTCTACAATGATGTACAAGAAAAGGGTGGTCTCTAGAAACATTCTAGAGGCAGCAACGTGGTAGTCTTTAAGTACTATTACAAACAGGATTCCTTTTCCAGGTCCAGAATTGACTTTACTAGGACCATTCTTTGGGGACTCCTGGACCCTTATCCTTCCTTCTCCTAGGTTGGATAAGCTTTTGTAATCAACCCATCTAGCCAGACGAAACTGCAGCATTTAGAGTGATGAACATAGTAAAAATATGTAAATTGAACTTACCCAACACAGTAGATGTTCAAATTCCTCACTGCTGCAGAATTGCACGCATCCTCCATCACCTTAATTCTGTAGGTAGATAGTTGTTGGGATATAGTTATTTGTCACTGTTTCTCTCTTTAGAGGTTCAAGATAAGTACCATTTCTGTCTGTGTGGGCAAGAAAGCCCCGAAATTGTCAGCACTCTGGGCCTGCCCCTTGTATCAACAGTGAATCAGCAGTCAGACTGTAGGTGTTGGGGAAAGTCAGAGCTTTGTGAAGCTGGATGGTTGTTGTATCTTAGGGCTGCTTGTCTCAATACTCAGTATTACAAAAAGGATTTTTCTAAGGTAGAGTATATGGTTAGGAGCAGGTTAGTGTTGGCATACACTACTGAAGCGAGCAGGTGGGCATGGTACCAAGGCACAATATCCGATAGTGGTAAGCCAAGACCAAAGAAAGAAAAAAACCCTAAAACAGCTAGACACCAAAGAGTTAAGACCAGGAATTAGCATGCAAAAACTTTAATCTTTTGTCTCACTGAGATGAAAGCAGAGATTTAAAGTTTTTGCATGCTTTTTGCTGTTTTAGGGGGGGCATGGTAACCCTAACCTTAGACCTTTATCTTAGAAAAAAATCTTTCAGTAACAGTACCACTATACAAGGCACTCAGAGAAAAACACCACATATTGCCCCTTTACCAAGCTGTTGCGCCAAGCCTACCACACACACACACACACACACACACACACACACACACACACACACACACACACACACACACACACACACACACACTTCTACCTTCTAATAATGAAACTTTTGGTATGTTTGAAAGTTTCAGCTTTAACATAACAAACCCACACTTACCTTTCTCAACCCATCTTCTTCCATTTCACATTTGCAGCATTTGACAAAAAGTGCACTCCGGTAGTTCTACACACACACACTCACACTGCAGTCTTTCAACAAACCAATTATTTTCCCTCTTAGGGTCATGCATAAATATACATGCATGTATGTATGTTGATTGTAGGCATCACTGCTGTAGAATCAACCCTTATCTAGGTTCATAGGTGTATACTAAGCTAACGACCACTAGGGCCCTTATAAGCCTGGCCAGGCAACTCAAATGAGACCCACAAGTTTGATTTTATATAGGGGGTGATTTACTGATTGCCTCTGCCCATCAGTGACATAGCTATGTGCCAGACCAGAGGTGAATTTCTGATTACCCATCCATTGGTCCAAGTTTCAATTAAATAGGGATAGGGAGGAACTCTGCTTCACATGGATCGGATCCTGTTCCAGAGAATGGGAAATTCTTTCAGAAACATATCTCTCTCTCCAACATGTCCTATTTATTTTGCAAGCAACTTTTAAATCTCTTAATCTAGTATTTCTGATGTTGTTTGTTTTGCAGATGTGCATAAAGTTCATCAAAGCAAGGTCCAGGTATGCTTTGTATGCCAGACAAAGATCATTCCTCTGAAATCCGTATGATACAGAGAAAAGAGATGGGGCTTTGAGATGGTCAGCTGAATTACAGGGAGTAAACACAATGTTTTCTTTTTGTAAGAAACCTGTGTGAATGCTGAGTTGCTGCATGTATCTGGTTAGATACAAACCGGGGGGGGGGGGGCATTATACTCTATGATGGCTCTGATGAAGGCTGCATACAGTGGTATGTTGACCTCTCTGGACCTAGAGCCCATGTCTTTGCTTGTAAGTTGAGCAACAAAAAAGGATTTTCCAAGTACCTTGGATGCTTGTTTGAAGGCTAGGTTACAGTCTACATGTGTTACTAGATCCCTGACTAAAGGTATTTTATTGATGACGTAGGTATCTTGGGGGGGCAGACTTCTCAAAGGGTACTGTAATGCATTACCTGTTATTGAGTTTTAAGCCATGGCTGTGGTACCAAGCATTTTTGAGTTGGACCTCCCTGAAGGGTGTTCTCATCTTGCAGGGATTCAATGACTGCTCCCAGTTTGCAATAATCTGCTAAACTGGTTAGTCAGAGGCCTTTGACATAGATTCATATTATGTTACTAGGCTATTGACCTGAGGGTCTTTACAAGCCTAACCATTAAATCCAAATATAACACTAGTTGAGAGATGATGTCTGTGCCCAAGGTTTTTCTAGTAAGGACTGCCCACATCCAGAAGAGAAGCCAGGGCAATCCCTGGCAGAAATTTGCACAACCTGGAAGACTGGATGAGAAACCATAACTTTTCGCCAGGGATTGCCCTGGCTTCTCTCCTGGACATTGGCTTTGACATCCAAGAAGTAGATGCCAAAGAGAGGTGGGCCTAGCACAGAGCCCTGGGAGGCTGCACTGGTGACTGGTCTCTTTGTGAAGGTCAAAATAGGACAAAATATTTTAAATGAGTTCTTAGCCATGAGCTGTAAGTTGAGTTTAGCTGCTCCCTCTTATGAGCTGTTGCACCACTCTGCTTGTCTCCACCCCTGGTGATCTTTTACATCTTTGTGCATTTGTCTTATTTTGTGATGAAACATTTTCTTTCAGTTGTGTAGTAGTACCCTTGCTGATTTTTATTCCCTAAGGTTAACTTACTGTTTGATTTGCATTGATTAAAAACTAAATGCCTTAATAACATTGGTGATGTGTGAAAAAAATATCTTCACATTTAACTTATTTTTATTAGGAAGAAAGAGCTGCTTTCAAGAGCTGATTTACAGTTACCATGGAGACCCCTCTATGACATGGTGGAGAGCATATTGTACTCGAAAACAGAGCATCTTGGATTGAATTGGTTTCCAAAGTAAGTACTTCATGTAACTTGACAAATTTGCTTTAAACAGGCTATGTTGGACACCTTTGGAGATCATCCCAATTTTGTATTTCAGAAGGGTATGAATTTTAAGAGTTTACTAGACAAGCCCCTAGTAATTGAGGCTAAGGGCAGCTTGTGGCATGTGCCACCAATGTAAGCATATTTGAGAGCGTCTATTATTAGAATTGGTGGTAAAAAAATTGTGGTAAAGGGAAAACATAACTGTCAAACTTATGCAGTAGTTTATGCCATAGTTTGTCAGTGTCCAGCTTTTTATATTGGGAGGACCCAACGCAAGGTTGCAGAACGTATTTATGAACATATTTATGAAATTTGACAGCAAGATGCAAAAACTGCATTATATAGACATTTAAGGATGTTTCCAGAGCATAATTTTCAAGTTTTAGCAATTCAACAGGTGAAGTGTGAAGCTAGGGGGGACCTTGGAAATTGCATCTTTAACAGAAGGAAGCCTGGTGGCAAGTCTTTTTAAATGCTTATTCTCCACCAGGACTTAATGATGCAATATCCATTTCTAGTAGGCTTAAATTAAGTCTTTGATAGATGAAAGTATGTAATTATTTATTAAATGTATATAATAATAAGGTTTTAGTATATATATTAATGTGGATATATTTAATGTATTTTTTCTGAAATAATTATATATTTTTAGAAAGTTTTTTATTCAGTATTTTTTAATTTGTTCTTACATGTTGCTGTCTTCTATACACTTTGAATGTGACTGAATGGAATGTATTTATTTGTTGTTTTCTAGTCTATTAGAGAAATTGTCTTCCTTTTTAGGGCTGTGTCTGTTTAAAACAATAATTTAAAACATTTAATTGATTGCAATGTGTTCTTTTAAATTGATTAATTGATTCTATTTTGGTGGGTATATAACTTCAATGTTGTATGGTTTATTTTGTCTGAATAAGTCTGGTGATGCTCACCAGACAAAAGCGCTTACTTGTGGCGAATAAAGATTAATTTTGGTGTTACTTTCTTGTTTGCCAGCTTTGAGTGTTGCTTTTTGGACTGTTTGCTTTAAATGGAAGTAGGTTGCATTCATTATTTTATGTGGATTATTGACAATGACATTTACCTTAGCTAATTTTATAGTTGGGAGGTTTTCTTACAAGGTTTATAATACTTATGTATATAGGTGTCATCCATAGGTATTTTCTTGAAGAGCTGTATTTTTTTAAAGTGAATTTAGAGCCGTTGTGCATTCACCTTTTGTTTGTTTTTGTTTTTAAATTTACATTTTTGTTTTCCCTAATTGTGTATAGCACACATTTTTCTTTATTTTGTCCTTATCCTTTAAAAATAATAACACTGGACAGGAAAGCTTTTAAAATGTCTACATAATTTAATGAAATATTGCAAGTCAAAACTGTGATTTATATCTGTACTATTTGTGAAACAATAATACATTTTCTGTTGAGTGAATTGCAGCCTGCTTCATTTGTTGTGACTTTGGATGAAGCTGCATTTTAATTTTTGTTTTGTAAGTAAATATATAATTTCCAGAACACATGGAGACCTCTTAGTTTAACATATTACTGTACTTTTTGACTTTCCATGTACTAAATGCACTGTTAAACATTTTCTCAAATTTAGATCTTCATGAAAGGTCACTATAAGATTAAGTTTTAACATTTGAATTAAGCTCAACTTAGTCAGTGCCTTCTTCCTAATCAAAATTTCATCAGCAGTACTGTATTCCCAATGTAAAACCTAGCTGATTTTAAGCCGTAGTTCTTAGAATTTTTGTAGGTGAGTGAGGCTACAGTGGCAGTTTCCAAAACATTCCCCTCTCCCCTAAGAGGAAGTGATCACTGGCATCAATCAGGATATATATGTGGCCCTGTTTGAGAGATTGCAGTAGAACCCATGACACCTTGCCTTACCATCTCACTTTCTAGGCAGTCTGGAGCTGTCTAAGCCATGGTACTCTTGTTTCTTCCAGATTTTTGATAATGATGTCTGAGCCCCAGCTTGCGTAATCTCCTTTATGTTCTTGAAAGGAGGAGGTGGAGAATGACATTTTGCATGATCTCCAAATTAGTCTTTACTTTAGGACAAAAGAGAATGTCCACTCTTGTTCCTCATATTGCAGTCATATTAGCATGTCTGCACAGGGATCCTCCTGTTTTTTTTCTGTTTGTGGTAAAACAGTTTCTGAAAGGAGTTTTACACTTGGGACCTTATAAACAGGTTCCACCTCCCTGGAATCTCAACTTTGTGCTGGAGACATTGACTGTCACCTTTTGAACCTGCTCATCCAGCTTATTTCAAGTCCATGACTTTGGAAAATTCTACTTCTCATTGTTCTGACATCTACAAGAAAAGTGTCTGAGTTGTAAGCTGTCATGATAGGTGAACCTTACTTCTGATTCCACAGAGATAGGGACGCCTTAAGATCAAATCCTTCTTTTATGTCCAGAGTGGTTTCAGAGGTTACTATGAATCAAGCCGTCAGTCTACCAGTTTTCTACCCAGAACTGAAAAAACAAGGAGAAAGGATCCTGTGTACTCTGGATTTGCATAAGGCAGTTCAGGTACTATCCTGACAGAACGAAGTCTTTCAGAAAAGCATGTCAGCTATTTATTTCCTATCAAGGGACAAAAAATGGGGCATCCTGTGTCTAAACCAACAATTTTCAGGTGGTTATCCTCAGCTATTGCTTTTTATTACTCCCATGGAAAATCCATTCCAGGCAGTATCAAGACATATTCTACCAGATTCCTGTCTGTCAATGGCGTACTGGAAAAGGGGCTCTAGACCCATTCCAGAGGCAGATACATGGTCCTTTATACATACCTTTACAAAGCATTATAAACTAGATTCCTTTTCCAAGTCCAGAGTGAATTTTGCTAGAACCATTTTCCAGGGGCTCCTGACTCCATATCCTTCTCCTCCCAGGTTGGATAGACTTTGGTAATCAACCCTTGTAGCATAATGGCTTCTGCAGCAGTGAGAATGATGAACATAGTGCAGTTTGATAAGTTGCACTTACCTTTAACAGTAGATGTTCAAACTCATCCCAGCTGCAGTAACCACACCCATCCTGCATCCCCTACACTTGTTGCTTGTACTGTATATATATTTTTTGTTATTGTTGTTTTCTTTTTTAGTTCAGGATTATTAGGCTATTTTCTCTTTCTCTCTCTCGCCATATAGGCAAGAAAGTCCTGAAGAAGTCTTCATTCTGGCTAACTCCAAAGAAAAAAAATCACAAGTCTTTCAGTAGTCCGAGTGAAGGTATGCATGTTGTGGGGGGGGGCAAAGCTTTGTGACGCTGTCTGGTTGTTGTTTCCTGGGCAGGAAAACATTCCGTATAGCCTAAAGACTATTTCAGCAGTGAGGCATTCAAACATGTGCTGCTACGGGGAAGCGCAGCTTACACAACTCTACTTTTTCTCCAGGAAAAGAAAGGCTTGCCTGTAACTTAACAGATTGTCAAGATGACTGTCTCACTGTTTAGCCTTCTGCTAAAAGTGCAGTTTAATCCTGGCAGGGCATTCTTAGAATAGATTATGCTAGGGCATGAGCAACTTCAGAAGATTTACTTTAGAAAACTATGGGTGCAAGATGTCAGAAGCTACCACATGGTATAATACTGTG
Source organism: Protopterus annectens (assembly GCF_019279795.1). Taxonomy (NCBI): domain Eukaryota; kingdom Metazoa; phylum Chordata; order Ceratodontiformes; family Protopteridae; genus Protopterus; species Protopterus annectens. The sequence continues at coordinate 110,688,825 of NC_056727.1, read as the reverse complement.
TACAACTTCACCAAATTCTTAAAATTAGAGGCACAGTATAGAGACAAGGGAGTTTGACACAGCTATGTTGGAGGGTCATCTTGACTCTGCTGTTTCTAAGGGTAACCGACAACTGTTTGATAATCTACACAGTTTCTTTAGGGATAGCTGCTAAAAGTATGTGTGAGAGGTAATCTTTTAACCCCCCCCCCCCATTAAAATAATCTGTATCTCCATGGGATCTTAGTTAGTTGTAGAAAAACTTTCAAGCTTTCCCTTTGTTAGTTATAGTATTATAGGTGGTTGTTCTTCTTTCGGCTTTTCCCGGTTAGGGTTGCCACAGCGTAACTCCGATCCGCTAATGATTGGCAGTAGATTTTTAAGGTGTCAGCTTGACGTCCAACCTTCAACAAAGGCACACCCATTCACACATGTCTTTCAAATGCCACTCGACCGTGGGGAGGACATGCAGACTCCAGACAGAAGGCGCTCCAGCCAAGAATCGAACAGGAGAACCTCTTGCTGTCAGGCGACAATGCTACCGCTGCACCACTGCAGCTTTTATGAGTTTTTAATGAACTGCTTCCTGTAGTCCAGGGTTTGATTCCCTTAATCTCTGTTTACTTTCCTTGTGAATTTTACTTGGTCATACAGACTCATTCATTTATGCAGCCAGTACTCCCATTTCTTCGCTAAAAAGAGACACTTGTGCCCAATGGACTTGCCCAGTTAATAAATAAATCAAGAAAATTATATCTGATATTGTTAATCCTCGTTCATTCCTTACGTATGGGTATCGGTTCCGAGCTCGGAACCGAGCCGGCCATTTTCCAAGCTCGTGTCAGTTTCAAACTCTCGTCCTAAACTCTTACCCACAATTCCCCTCTTCCTGTTACCTCAGATTTCATTTGCCGCGTTGCCTTCCAGTCGTGTCAAGTTTATTGTCTCTTGCCCTATCGCATCTAGCGTTCATAATTTTCTCAGGTTTTTCTGTCCTTTACTTACCCTTTTTACTGCGAGGTAATTTCTTCTTACCATCATTGGTAATCCCTTTCCTTTTCTTTTTCATACCTTCGGGTACTCTCTTGTACCATTGTTGGTACTTTTCTATTTATTAATATGGCAGATAAAAATGGTAGTCCAGGGTTTAAGCTGTGCTCTGTTTGTGGGCACAAACTGCCTACTTCTGATGCACACTCTTTGTGTTTATTGTATGGGAGCTTCCCACTTATCTGTTGAACCACGTTGTACTATATGTGAAAACTTTTTTAATAGAACTTTGTTAGAAAGGAAAAATAAGCGGATACTGAAGGGACTTCTAAAATCTCCCTTTTCAGAGGCTATTTCTGGGTCAGAGGTCTCAACCCCTCCTAAAGCCCATAAGAAAATGGATGTTTCTACTAAGACTAAATCCTTTCCTTCGTCCCTGGCTGGGGGACTCTCACCAACCAAAATCTAAAAAGGCTAAAATTTCGGTTCCGGAGCTTTCTCAGCCCCAGTGCTTTCGGTGCCCAGACGTTCGGCTCCATTAGTGATTTCGGCTCTGTCCTCTCCTGCAGCCTTCTACATATCGGCACCGAGGGGCTCATCAGTTCAGACCTTTACCACTGTATCAGCACCGGCTGTTCAGTCAGCGCAGACCTTGACCACATCGGCTCCGAGATCTTCCTCGGAACAGAGGCCTTTATTACTGACTCCAGGTTTGGCGGTTCCAGTTTTGGCACCGACAACCACTTCTGCACCGATCCCTGTGTCGGTGCAGACAATGACTTCGGCACCAATGACTTCCTCGGTGCAGACTGCAGTAGTTCAGTCTTTCTCGGCACCATTGTCCTCTGTGCGATCAGATGAGATGGGCACCGAGTCTGCCTCTTTTGTGGACAGGCCTGTTTCTCCTTCAGTCTCTGTGAGGTCCACTAGAAGTCTTTCTGAACATGATGTGTTGCATCTTGTGGACCAGGCATTCTTGGCCAGAGGTATTCCACCCCCCAGGAACTATCCTTGCTTGGGAGGTGATCACCCATCTCCAAAGACACCTTCTTATTCTCCTCCTTCATTGCCTTTGAAGTCCATGGATATGGTACAGTCTTCACTTTCTGCGGTTCCCTTTATGGATCTCACTAAGGAACCGCAGTTACCTTTGTGGCAGGAAAGTTTTGCTACGACCCAGGATGTCAGCTGTGATATGCATAGCTTGCTGCTCCACAGCCATCCAGGGACTCCGAGTTGGCAGGCTGAGCCACTTAGGGGAGGAGTGTCCCCTGTCCTTGACATACACTCCTCTCCGGGTGGACCAGCCTTCCTACTGATGAAAAAGGCTTTCGCTGCTGCTGGCGATACTGGACTGTCTATACCTCCACCCTCCTCTGGTACACTGGTTTCACAAGTCGCACCTAGCGGACACCGAGTGCAAGGGCCTCAGGGCATATTCCGTCAGGAATCCCCTTTTCCGTTGTCTTCCCCAGCTTCTCCTGCCGAGGAGGTCCACCGGAAAAGTTTGTATAAGAGGAAGCACATGAACTCCACAGAGGAGTCTCTCACCGAAGACACAGACTTCAATGAGGGGGAAGGATCCCCTCTGTCACCCTCTGAGGTATCCTTGGCGATATCCTTGAAATCCTGAAACAGAGAGGTGACTGGCAGCCCTCTAATCCGACCCCAGAGGAATGTGTGTTCCTGCAGGCTTTTCACGCCCGGCCCCCTACCTCCTGGGTTACTCCACCTGCCGATGAACTTGTCAAGTTCATTGTGCAGCGTGCTTGGAAGGCCCCTGATACTGTTGAAGCTATTCCCCGGAGGCCAGATAAGATCTTGTCCCCTCCTGCTTCAGATCCCCATTGGTCCAAAGGTCTTCCTGTAAATGCTTTGGTGGTGGCGGCCGCAACAAAAAAGGATTTGGCAGAAGAAGAAAGCCAGACTGTCCATCTGCCTAACAGAGTCCCGGGTCCTGGACAGAATAGGGAAGTGCACTTTTGCTTCAGCGACCTTTGCTTTCAGGTCCCTGAATTATATGGCACATTTTACCAGGCTTCAAAGGGATCTGGTTTCTGAGCTCTCTGAAACCTTGGCTGGTGCAGTGTCTGATGAGGTCTGTGACAAAGTGGCCTCTCAGCTGGCCACCATTGAGTCTATATCTAACTCCTCTATGCGATATCTCACGCATCAGAAGGAGCAGCTAGAGCGGCGGGTTCAGCTGCAGTCTTGAGACGACACGCTTGGATGCACTTGTGCAACTTCGCGGAACCTTTTAAGTCTTCCTTTCTTAATGCCCCCATTCAGCCCTCCTCGTTGTTTGGGCCCAAAGTTAAAAGCACACTGGCCACATGTGAACAAGACGGGAAGACCCTTTCTGCCGTAGGTGTCCGTTATTCTTCCCCTCAACGTGCTTTCTCCCAAAACCAAAAGAGTGGGAAGATATGGTTCAAGAAATCTCAGGGTCCTTTCCGTGACACACAGGCCGAGTTCTCCCCCATAGGCAGAGGGGGAAACTCACAGGGAAGATGCTCCTTTTGGGGCAGAGGGGGACCTTGTAACCAGGGTTACAGGGATTCTTTCCCTGGCCAATCCTACCAGCGCTCCTGAAGAGCGGCCCAACTCCTTTCCTCTGGAGGTGGTTGGGGGACGTTTCTCCTTGTACACTTCTACCTGGCTAACCATCACCACTGATTCTTGGGTACAAAGGATCATAATCAGAGGTTATCATATCCCCTTCGATCTTCGTCCCATCCCTTCAAAAAATCTTCCCGACGTTCCACCCAGTCAAAGGGAACAACCAGCACTAGAGATACAAAAGCTGCTAAGAAAAAGAGTCATCCAAATAGTCCCTCCAGACCAGATAGGATCCGGATTCTACTCAAGACTATTTTTGGTGCCAAAGAAAACCTGGGACTGGAGACCAATTTTGGATCTCAGTGTATTGAACAAGTTTGTAAGAGTACAAAAATTCAGGATGGTCACTATACAGTGTATCCTCCCACTTTTGTAAAAACATGATTGGACGTGCTCTATAGATCTTCAAGATGCGTACTACCACATAAAGTTGGACAGGCCATCAAGAAGATTTATGTGCTTACCTGCGGGGGCCAGTTACTACCAGTTCAGAGTACTGCCCTTCGGACTCTCTACAGCCCCCAGAGTGTTCACAAAGTGCATGGCAGTTGTCACAGCTCACTTGCGACTTCAAGGATTCAGGTGTTTTCATACCTAGACGACTGGCTCATTTCCGCCCTCACCAGACATCTACTGGAAAAAGCCCTGGTATACTCTATCCTCGCTGCTCAAAAGCTAGGCATAACCATAAACTGGCAGAAATGCAATCTCACCCCATCTCAGTCGACAGAATTCATAGGGGTTATCTTGGACACAAAAAACTGCAGAGCTGCTATTCCAGAGCACAGCATTTTAAGGATAAAGCAACAACTAATTCCAATCTTTTCAAAGGAAAAATCCACGGCTCACTCGGTTGTACAGCTGTTGGGTTCCATGGCAGCCTCCATCACCATTGTTCCTCTGGCCAGGTTTCACGTGAGGTTTCTACAATGGCTACTGCTCACCCAATGGTATCCTTTTCAGCATCCTCTTTCAGCCATGATTCGAGTAACCCACAGGTGCAAATAGGATTTAAATTGGTGGATGACACACAATCTCTGTCAATGGTTTCGCCCATTTTCCCCCAGCAACCCAAGGCCACAGTGACCACAGATGCCTCCCTGATGGGGGGGGAGGCTATGTCAGGGACAGACAGTCCAAGGCACTTGGTCCCAACCATAGGCCCATCTGCATATAAATGTTCTAGAGCTGAGGGCGGTGCTTCTAGTGTTGCAAGCATTCCATCCCTTGCTGCCATCTGGGACACTTGTGATTCAGTCAGACAACATGGCAGTGGTCTGGTATATCAACAAGCAAGGTGGAACCAGATCTTACCCCCCTTTGTCGAGAGGCCATGAGGATATGGGAATGGGGGCATGGCTACCAACCGTTTTCTTCTAGCAATGCACATTCCCGGGAGTTCCAACGTGATAGCAGACAGACTCAGCAGGTGCATTCTGCAACCTCACGAGTGGTCCCTGAATCCCTTGATAGTAGCGGAGATCTTCCACCACTGGGGCCGTCCTTGCTGCGACCTCTTTGCATCCCCGGCCAACTACAAATGCAGCAACTACTTCGCCCTGATTCCCCCTCCGGGACAGTCAGCCAGGGACGCTGTAGTACACGATTGGCCCTCGGGTCTTCTCTATGCATTTCCGCCCTTTCCTCTCATTCCCCAGTTTCTGAAGAAAGCCCGGCGGTTGAAGAGTAAGGTAATCCTCATAGCACCATATTGGCCACGACAGATTTGGTTCCCATTCCTTTGGCCTCACCTACTAGATCGACCATGGATCCTCCATCCAATCCCGGAGTTGATCTCACACCCACGGAACCTGATTCATCCTAACCCTGAACAGCCTGAAGCTAATGGCTTGACTACTCCAATTCCCTTGATTGCCAGGCAGAATGATCTTTCTTTACCAGTATGTGATATTCTCATTGCTTCTCATAAGTCCTCCACTAGAATTACTTATCTGAGCAAGTGGAAAAGATTTACCAGTTGGCTGAAAGATAAACAAGTAGACCCCTTTTCAGCACCAGTGTCGATAATACTAGACTATCTGGCCGACTTGTTTCAATCGGGTCTATCGGCCTCTACCATTAGAGTTCATTTGGCTGCAATTTCTAATTTTCATGAGGGTGTCCAAGATTCCTCTCTTATGTCCCATAAATTTTGCAAGACCTTCATAAAAGGTGTGAATTATCTGAAGCCACCTTTTAGAGAACCTATTCAACCATGGGATTTATCATTAGTTCTACAAGCTCTGACAACGGCACCTTTTGAACCAGCCTCTTCTTGCGACCTCAAGTATTTGTCATGGAAAACCTTGTTTTTGGTCACTATTACTTCTGCCAGACGTATTTCTGAACTTCAAGCTTTATGTATCAATAGTCCATACTTGATTTTTCATAGAGATAGAGTGTCCCTGAGAACTAATCCGTCATTTCTGCCTAAAGTGATCTCTGAAATGTCCATTAATCAAGCTATTGAATTGGCAGTTTTCTTTCCCAACCATTCAAACAGAGGAGAGTATTGCCTACATACCCTTGATATACACAGGAAAATTGATTTTTACCTAAACAGGACTAAACCCTTTCGTAAATCTGACCAGTTATTTTTGGCCTTTTCTGGACTTAGATTAGGATCGGCTGTTGCTAAGGTCACATTAGCTAGATGGTTGAAGGACTGTGTGACCTTTATTTACACACAATGTAATATCTCGTTGCCTACTACCATGAAAGCTCATTCAACAAGGTCGGTGGCAACTTCTGCTACCTTCCATGCCAGAGCTTCTTTACATGACATCTGTGCAGCTGCAACTTGGGCTACACCTCATACCTTCATCAATCATTACAAATTGGATTTTGCCTCCAGGGGAAGAGCATCTTTCAGTTCTATGGTGCTCAGGAATGTCCTTCCATGAGAGCCTCCCAGGAATAGAGGTAGCTGGGGACTCTGTCCCATACGTAAGGAATGAACGAAGATTAACAATATCAGATAAAGAAGTTATGTCTTACCATAACGTTCCATCTGTATTGTTGATCCTCGTTCAGTCATTACGACCCTCCCTCCTTCCCCCTCCTGTGGTTTCTAGTGAATCTCACTATCCAGTTCTCTTAGGTTATTTGACCAGAGGTAGCCTCTACCTTCTTTAACTTGAAAACTCAACCTGACGTAACTGGGAGAGGGGAATTGTGGGTAAGAGTTTAGCTCGGGAGTTTGAAGCTGGAAAATGGCCGGCTCGTTTCCGAGCTCGGAACCGATACCCATACATAATGACTGAACGAGGATCAACAATACAAATGGAACGTTATGGTAAGACATAACTTCTTTTTCTTATTCAACTAGCTTCTTAAGTGGACTTGGATTTCATAACTTGAAAAAAATTGTTCTTGGTAACTGTTACTTTAGCAAGGGAAATTCCTAAGTTGCAGAGTTCCACATCTCCATGTTGATTTTTTTGAAGTATGGTGTTTATGAGAAGTACCTCATCCTTTGTGTTGTGGATTACCATAGTGACTAATTTAAATCAAGCTGTTCCTGTCTTTTTTCCTCAGTACTCCAACAAAAGGTAGTAGCTGTCACATTACCTGGATTCCAGATTCTTGCACCTGCTAGTCCCACTGGTTTGTTTGCTGTCACAGTCTTTTGCCTTATTGTATTTGCCATAGTGGGGGTCTGAATGGAAAGATGATAAAATTCGCAAGCAGAGGAGAGTTGTAGTGCTGGAATTGAATTCATCCTCATGTCTTGGTGAGTACCTTTATTAGGTGGACGCCTTTTTTTTTTTTTTTTTAATTCCAAAAATTCTCATCAAGACAACACCGATACGTAGACAGCATTTTATATGTCATATATCATGGTCAGAAGTAGGCTAAAAAATAAAGATAGCTGTGTGCACAAGTCCCAGCATAAAAAAAGTGCCCAGTCCTCGTATGCGCACTGATGCCAGGACTGGAAAAAAATGACAGTGTAGAATCCTCAAGAGACAGAAGCATTCCTACAATGGGGTTAGGCCAGGCTCGGGGGGGACGATGGCCCTCTTGTAGAAGGAAGCAGTAGTCCCCAAAACTGATGTGCCAAAAAAGAGCCATAAAGATGATAGAGTGGACTGTTGAGGATAAGAAAGAAATTATGTATTGTAACTGTTATGGAAGAAGCCCAGAATTTCCAGATATAAGATATTCAAAAAGATTAAGAGATAAATTAGAGGAAATAAAAACACTTGCACAATAAAAACTGTCAAAAGCTTCAAATGCAAATTTGTGTTCATTAATACAAGAGATTCATGAAAACATTCTATAGACAAAATAAACTTTGGGCTGTTTGGAAAAAGAAGCGACTGAGGAACTGTGAAAATATAAAGACAAAACCTAGAGATTTTTGAAAGGTATAAAAAAGAAACTTGGACATTGGAAAGAAAGATTTGATATGGTGCATTGCTTATGCAAAGGAGAAAGCCAAACTAATCAATACAAAAAAAGCAGCTCCAGAGATATTTGAAGAGAAATACAGTAAAGGTACCCAGATGTATGGAAAATCTCACAATACAAAAAATAAGATCACAATGAGGGAATGTAGAACAGAAGATTAGTAAAGTAGAAGTTAAGCAAATAGAAGATGAAGTTATGAAATACCTTCAAAGTGAGGGATTTGGTGTAGAAAAATCCAACTCTGGTAATGTCACAGCATGATGGAACAGTCCCCAACTTAAGGAGAAACAGGTGGAACAGGAAGCATATGATAACTTGCCACATGAAGATATTCTGGAGCCTTCAGTAGAAAACCAGTACAAAAGTTCATTTGGAGTTGTACAGCACGGGAAGGAGCAGGAAACAGTGGCAACTCTGACACAGTCAGTGTTGTGGAGTGACAGGCCAGTGAGTTCCCATATGAAAGAGCAACGGATAACACAGGATGTAGCTAAAGAGAATATGTCACAGGAAGATATTCTGGAACTTTCTGTAGAATGCCCGCAGGAAATGGAGAACAAAGAATGTGCCCTCAGTTTAGACATAAATGATCTAAGGGAAAAGTTGCTTGATTTAATAGCGATGGATAGATGTATTAAGATCGATGAAAGAAATAGATTACAGAAGACAATAAGATCCAAAATGTTAGAAGTCTGACAAATTAACACAGTAATCAAGACTACTAACAGAAGTGCATGTAATATAACAGAAAAAGTAAATAGGATAGATTACTGTGAAGCCAAGTTAATAACAGTCTTACCAGAAAAACACGGAGCAGTAAGGGATAGGAAGGGAAGAAAACAATTGCCATCATGGAAGTATCTAATATAGAAAACTATAAAGCAATTAAGACAAGAAGTGTCACTGTTAGAGTATAGAAGAGGGAACAGGTAAACAAAAATACTTAGAAAGATAGACGTGATAAAAGCAACACACAGTACCAGAACAGACCAGGAGCTATAGTACACTATTGGAAATAATGAACTAAAGATAACAGCACAGTCAGAAAAATTTAGAAGATATGCAGATAAATATAAAGGAAAGGTACAAAATAAGCAATTCATTAATGACCCAAAAAAGTTTTATAAAGGACTGGGAAACGAAGCAAAAGGAGTAGAAACACTACCAAAAAAAGAAGAAATAGACACATTTTGGAGAAATATCTACGAAGATCTTGTGGAACGTAACAAAGATGCTGAATGGATAGAAGAGGTAAAAGAAACAGTAAGAAGTTTAAATGTAAAGGCTATGAAATGGGATGAAGTAATGCCAGAGAAATTGAAACAAAATTAAGAAAAGCTCCTAAATGGGGAAACCCCAAGCCCAGATACCATACCTAACTTCTGGCTAAATGTATTAACATCTTGACAAAAGATGTAGCACTGAGTAAGAACTACTTATATGTGTATCCCGAACAGACACCAGCCTAGTTAACAAAAGGAAAAATGATACGACTCCTTAAGAGTGAACTTGAAGGCTTTCCTAAAAGTATAGACCAGTGGCTTACCTTCTGACAGTGTATAAACTGTATACTGAAATTGATGCCAACGGAATTTATAGTCATTCAGAAGAAAACTCAATCATGGCAGTAGAACAAAATGGTAACAAAACAAAGTTATATGGGACAAATTAAGTCCTAATGGAGAACTGTAAAAAGGGGAAGAATCCAAGTATGGCATGGCTAGATTACGAAAAACCGTTTGATGGCATCCCATATTTATGGTTAAAGGAGGGCTTACAGATGTACAAGATATACCCTACATTGATCAGTTAGATTACGTGACCATGAAACACTGGCAGACCACTTTTGATGTTCTTCGTGTTTCACTGTTGCAGTTATCACATTTGGGTTATCTGCTTGCAGTAGCCCTCAGTCGGCCTGATTATCAAAGTCTTGGGTCCTGCTTCGGTTGCTGTCTCCTCTTCCATGACATCAAGTCATCAGGGGTATAAAGCATGCAGCTGATGCCATTACATCAGTCTTTCCTGCCATGCGGTGCCCGAAGCAGAAGCAATTCGCAAGTGCCGGTCGGTCGACTTTTCATTTTCGAGTTTCAGAACCGAAGTCTTTAACTAAAGCTAAGTACCCCGTTGGGGAAACTTTTTCTTGCTCTTTACCGATGTCAGTAAAAGTTAATAATTGCATTTCTTGTGGAAAGCAAATACCTCATAAAGATTTTCATTCGTACTGTATTCCTTGCCTAGGCCTTGACCACCATGTACCTCGCTGTCAGTTTTGTGCCTTATTTAACTAACTAACTATCCGTCGTCAGTATATTTACGCTTCTAAATATTTCTGTTCTCGGTCCAATTATCCAGATATATCTTTGGTAAGCCATCCGACTACCGGCATTCCGAAAAAGCGCAAAGATAAAGACAGAGACAGGCCGCCTAGGTCCAAAGCTGCCGACGACGCTTCTCCTAACCCAGTCGCCAGTTTGCCGGTACTCAGTGAGGCATTTTCTCAGCCCCTGATACCCGTTACTTCTGATTCGCAGGCCTCTACTGAGACCCATTCGGAGTCTGGTATGCCGTGAGATGCTTCAATTGTGGAACCTGCGGATGTCTCTACCTTGGATGGGTCCGGAGCCGCTGTGCAGGCACTGGCTTCTGAGGGTGTATTCAGGCCTACGGACTTGCATATTAAACCGACGCCACCTTCTTCTTTAAGGTCTAAAGCTCGAACCATGCCTAGAAAACCGACGCCCAGACCACATGCTCAGGCCTCTATGCCTCAAAAACAAATGATAAGAATGGCTGAAGACCTTATAACTTTAATCAGGGGAAGCCAACCATCCCCTTGTAAGAGACCTAGGACTGAATTTGTTTATGAATCTTCTGACCAGGATTCTGAAATTTCTGTTTCTTGTGATGACTTGGATTTACCCTTATCTGCTTATGAGGATTCTGATGCAGAGGACTCTATTCCCTCTGCTTCCCCTCCAGAGAATTTCTCTTTGGTCAAACCTTGCATACTCTTAGGGAGCATTTCCACTGGGAAAGCCAGGATTACTCTGATTCAAAAAAGAGGCTTAGGGACTTCTTACTCCTGCCTCTGCACAGGCCTTTAGTTATCCCTCCTGAACTAGACATTGTTGATGATGCCTTTTCAGAATCTAGTTTGGCCCCTGATTCTTTGCCTCCTGCTCCCCAGAAAACCTGATAGATATTAAAGGGTTCCTGATTCTCACAAGTTCCTTTTTAAAAATCCTACTGCAGATCCTGAGACTATTTCGCAGGGACCCAAGGGCATTAAGGCAAGTACTGCCAAAAATCCTACCCCTTCTGATAGAGACTCCAGGGCACTGGATAGATGGGGTAAGAAGGTATACACTTCTGCAACCTTGGCCATTAGGGCCTTAAACTGACAGTTTCATATGTTAAAGTATCAGCAACATATTATTGGATTGCTTAAACAGAAAATGATGTTGATTCCTGACTGTGCTGAAAATTAAGATTTACATGATTTAAGGCATTCTGCTGAACAGATTGGAAAACATACTTTGCAATGTTGGGTTTGATTCATTAGAGGCCTCTTGCAGGGCTGCTGTCACTGGGTCTGTACTTAGAAGGCATGCTTGGCTTATGGAGCAATCTTTGCCAGATCATGTTAAAGCTAAATTGTTGGATGCTCCCTTAAATCAGGACGGCCTGTGTGGCAACAAAGCAGAAGTTCTTAAAAAGATGGAGGAAAAAGCTAAATATATGCAAACTGTTAAAGTTTTCCTACAAGTTCAGCCTCCAAGATTTAGTAGGCATTGGCCCTCTAAGAATTGGTCCTTTCCTGTCTCTTCCAGGCCTTCTCAACCCAAACCCAGAACCAGTAGAAGCCCCAGGTTTCAGTCCCAAGGTACGCACAAGACTAAGCAGTGGGGGGTTTCTGCTTCCATATCAGGGAGTAGTAAGACTCCCCCCTATGGAAAGCTGTCTCAATGATTTGACTTTAAAACTTCCAAGCACTTCTCAACTGACTGCTCCTTTAGTGGGAAAAATTACTCTGCAGGCGAAAAACTGGCAACCTCTTACACAAGACAATTGGGTTTTAAATATAGTTTCCCAAGGATACAGATTTCAATTCCACATGTTACCAACCCCAAACAGTTGGCCAGATCTACCTCCAAATCAATGGGCAGAGGCTCAAAAGCAAATACTCTCTCTCTTAAGCTTAAAGGCTATTCAAACTGTACCAGAAGAGGAAAAGGGACACGGTTTTTATTCAAGACATTTCCTGGTACCCAGAAAAGACAATTCATGGCGTCCTATCCTGGACCTTCCTAAGTTAAACACTTTTTTGGTGATTCCAAAATTCAAGATGCTAACTCTTCACAAGCTACTTCCTATGCTAGGCCTGGATGGCAACACCTGCACATCCCAATCATGGAATCTTGCAGAAGATACCTACGATTCAAAGCAGGCTACATGCACTATCAGTTCTCTGCACTGTCCTTTGGCTTTATCTACTGCGCCCAGGGTATTCACAAAGTGCCTAGCGCCTGTCATTGCATTTTGCAGGCAAAGAAAAATTAATATACCCATACTTGGACGATTGTCTAATTCAGGCAGAAAACCAGGACATACTTTTTGAATCATCTGGCATTTGTACAAAAGGTGCTAACTTGTCTGGGGTACGACATAAACGAAAAGAAGTCACATCTGGTACCCTGTCAACAAATTGTATTCCTTGGAGCAAGCTTGAACACAACTTCCCAGATGGCTTTCCTCACGCCAGAGAAGCAAATTCATTTGACAACTTACTTCAAACTAGTGGCCACAAAGAACCTGCTGTCTGCAAGGCAAGTACTACAAGCCTTGGGGTTCATGGCCTCCTGCATTCTACTAATTCCATATGCAAGACTGTATATGAGGAAACTACAGTGGTATCTAAAAAGCCTATGGTGTCAACATTCTCAGGATCTAGACGCAGTGATTCCTATCATACCTTGCCTACGGCTAGAATTCCCTTGGTGGGCAGAGGCCTGCCACCAAAACAAGGGGCTGCCATTCACTCTACCCCCTGCTGGCCAAACCCTAACAACAGACGCATCAGACTATGCATGGGGGGCTCACTTGGTGGGGAAGTGCAATCAGATGATACTGATTGCATTCAGGGCAATTAGAACCCAAGTCAAATGCACCTGCATATCAATCAAAAAGAAATGTTAGCTGTACAGAATGCTCTAACAGCCTTCAAGGACCACATTCTTCCAGGACAATTAATGGTAAAGAAGGACAACACCACTGTTATGTGATACATAAACAAGCAGGGGGAAACCCACTCATACTTTCTGCAGACTAGCCATGGCTCTGTGGAACACAGCCTTGAGCTACCAAGTGCATCTACAGGCTCAATTCCTGCTCGGAAACCTAAACACACTGGCAGACGATCTAAGCAGAGATCTCATGGACCCACATGAGTGGAAACTGGAACCAAAGACATTCAACATGTTGAGAATCAAATGGGGGAGCCCACATACAGACATGTTTGCCTCCCTCCAGAACTACCAATTGGACAAATTCTGCACAAGGACTCCCCACAAACAAGCTTGGAAAGTGGATGCCTTGTCCTTCACCTGGAAAAATCTATCAGTTTATGCCTTTCCTCCTCTGCCTCTTCTCACCAATGTACTACTAAAGATCAAACCGGACAAACCAAGGATGATACTGATTTCACCAGACTGGCCACGCCAGCATTGGTACCCCTCTTGCGCAGTGTGCCATTACAACATGATACTTTGTTTGGTACTAAAGCAGAAGAGGTGTTGAAAAAAATGGAGGATAAAACTAAATCCATGCAGACAGTCAAGGATTTCGTACAGGTACAGCCACCCAGGTTTAGCAGAAACTGGCCTTCTAAAAATTGGTCCTTTCCAGTGTCAGACAGACCTCAAAGAGGCAGATACAGGCATCCCAGAGGCAGATTTCAACCCCAAGGCTCATACAAGCCTAAACAATGGGGTACTCCTACCTCCAAAAGCGGAGAAGACAAATCACAACCTTACAGGAAACAGTCCCAATGACTTTCCTCTACCAGATCCAAGCACTTTTATTTTGGCAGCCCCCTTAGGGGGAAAACTAGCACTTTTTTCATCAAATTGGCAAATGGTTACCCAAGACAAATGGGTCCTGAACATAGTGTCCCAAGGCTACAGGTTCCATTTTCACACGCTACCAAGGTCAAAGCGTATGCCAAACCTGCCACACAATCAAAGGGCGGAGGCACAAAAACAAATTACAGCCCTCATGGACATGAGGGCCATTCAGCAAGTACCACAACAAGAGCAGGAGCAAGAATTTTACTCCAGACTATTCCTAGTACCCAGAAAGGACAAAACCTGGAGACCAGTACTGGACCTGTCTATACTAAATACGTTTCTGGAAGTTCCAAAATTCAAGATGTTGACTCTGCAGCAGCTACTGCCCATGCTGGGCAAAAAGGCTTGGCTCGTAACTTTGGACCTAAAAGAGGCATACCTGCATGTCCCAATCAGACAATCTTGCAGAAGATACCTCAGATTCATAGCTGGCTCAATGCACTACCAATTCTCTGCACTGCCCTTTGGCTTATCTACTGCACCCAGGGTCTTCACAAAATGCCTGGCACCAGTAATTGCATTTTGCAGACAAAAAGGAATTCAAATATATCCTTACTTGGACGACTGCCTAATTCAAGCAGGGAACAAAGACACTCTTCTAAAGCATCTGGCGTTTGTAAAAAGATTATTAATTGGCCTAGGGTACACAGTAAATGAAAAGAAATCAAAACTAGTGCCCTCTCAAGAGATAATATTCCAGGGTGCAAGCTTAAATACAACTGCCCAGATGGCTTATCTCACGCCAAACAAGCAAAAGCAAATGATTACTTATTTCAAGAAATTGGAAACAAAAACCCACTTATCTGCAACGAAATTCCTGCAGGCCTTGGGTTTCATGGCATCCTGCATTCTGCTAATTCCATATGCCAGACTGCATATGAGGTAACTACAATGGTATCTAAAAAATGTTTGGACTCCGCATTGCCACAGCCTGGAGACCATAATTGCACTCATTCCCTGCCTACAACAGGAGTTTTGATAGTGGGCAGAAGCCTGTCACCACAACAAGGGTCTGCCATTCAGTTTACCCACAGCCAGACAGACACTGACAACGGATGCATCAGATTATGCCTGGGTGGCCCATATGGCAGGAAATTGTATTCAGGGCACATGGCCTGCAAACCAGATGCATCTTCACATCAGTCAAAAAGAGATGCTAGCTGTTCAAAATGCCCTGACAGCTTTCAAGGACCTGCTTCATCCAGGACAGTTACTGATAAAGACAGACAACACTACGGTCATGTGGTACATAAACAAGCAGGGAGGTACACATTCTTACCCCCTCTGCAGACAAGCAATGACCTTATGGGACACAGCATTGGCTCTTCAAGTTCACCTGCAAGCACAATTCCTGCCAGGAAAGGAAAATACTCTGGCAGACGAACTAAGCAGAAACCTCATGGATCCCCACGAATGGAAACTGGATGGGGATGCCCAGACATAGATCTATTTGCCTCTCCTCACAGCTGCCAATTGCAGAGATTCTGCACAAGGATTTATCACAAGCAAGCATGGAAAGTGGACGCCCTATCATTCAGCTGGAAAAATCTAACAGTATATGCTTTTCCCCCTCTGCCTCTCCTTCCCAGAGTACTCCTAAAGGTCAGACAAGAGAAGCTAAAAATGATTCTGATTGCACCAGACTGGCCACGCCAGCACTGGTACCCAATCCTAAAGAGCTTGTCTCAAGGTCCGGCATGGATTTTACCTCAAACCTCTCACTTGCTGACCCAACAAAACAATCAGATCCTGCACAGCCAACTCAGGACCTTAAATCTGACATCATGGCGGATAATGTAGCAATTCTGAACACTCCTCTTTCAAAAGCTGTTATGGATGTCATCTTGGAGGCCAGGAGGCCCAGTACCAGAAAATCTTATGCAGAAAAATGGAAGAGATTCTGTGCTTGGAACCAGGAACAAGGCATTGGCACGTGTGTACCAAACATCCCTCAAATTTTACTATACCGAACTGAGATGCTGGACAAAGGCCTTTCTTTCTCATCAATTAAGATTCACGCCTCTGCCATTTCAGCCCATTACAATACAGAACCACCTATTTTTTCACATCCTTTAATAAGGCAGTACCTCAGAGGGGCCAAAAACATTAGGCCTCCAAGGAGAGCACGAATTCCGGCCTGGGACCTCAATTATGTTTTGGAAAAACTCACACTGCCTCCTTTCGAGCCAGCATCAACAGCAGATATAAAATTCTTATTCTGGAAAACAGCTCTGCTCCTAGCTATAACCTCTACAAGGCATGTCTCAGAGTTACAGGCACTCATGGCTGTGGAACCTTTCATCATCTTTCATCCAGACAGGGTTTCTCTGAGGACAAACCCTACATTTATGCCTAAGGTGGTGTCCAGTGTGGCCCTCAACCAAGCCATTCACTTGCCTACCTTTTATCCAAACCCACAGAACAAGGGTGAGAAAATTCTCCATTTTTTGGACATACACAGGCAGCTACGCTTCTACTTGGTTAGAAATAAAGCTTTCAGAAAGACTGAGCAACTTTTAGTATCTTATGCTGCAGGATCACAAGGAAAGGCCATATTAAAACAGACTATTCCAAAATGGATAGGCCATTGCATCCGTTTCTGCTATTTTCAACATGGCAAATCAGTGCCTAAGGGCATTAGGCCTCATTCCACCAGAGCAGCAGCCACTTCAGCAGCCTTCCTCAGAGGAGTACCAACCAAAGATATCTTAGAGGCTGCAACTTGGAGCTCAGTGCACACCTTCACAAAGCACTACCACTTACCTCTTTACTCTAAGTC